>NC_041380.1:561984304-562008811 GCF_002162155.2 Triticum dicoccoides | reverse complement strand
ATTAATCCACGGTTTGTGAATTCAAAAACTAAAATGGCTACCTAACAAATAAATCCAAGATCACTTACTATACACAAGGTGGACTCTACTAGAGACTGAGACCAACAGGCGTATCATGATTTAGAATACCATCCCTTAAATTAATCTTTGGCCAGCAAAGTGTCTACAATCTGTAAATTAGATAACTCACTGGCCGGAAACAAGTATGGGGCAATGTTAAGTGTTAAACAGGCCCATGAAGATTTTGGGGTGCTAGCTTCAGTAGTAGTATATTCTCATGAAACTCTAGATCAACTCGGTTCTAGAAAATATATTACTGGAAAATTGTTTACCGATGTAATAACCAAAAATATCAACCTGGTCAACATTCTCTACTGATTGTGTATGGTAAGGCAGGTCACTAAACAAATACTGCAGAAAGAAAACACGGTCTAGTATGAGCCGGCCATATACTTCAAAAGGAAATGCTTACATTTGGCAAGGAGGCAAACTTGCTTTCAAGAGTCTCATGTTGCCCAACTTTGAGCTTTTGGATGTCAATGTCCTTATCCAAAGATCGCATTTCATCTAGTTTACCCTTTAGAAGCATTAACTTATTTATACAAGCAGAAGCTTCTGCTTGCAATATTCCAATCTCATCATCCTTCTTACAGGCTGCCACTTGCAGCTCCTCTATCTTCTGTTGAAGCTTTTGCACTGCTTCAGTGGCTTCCTTATCCTTGTTCCAGCATATGGTCTCATAGGTTCGCTTTAACTTTCTTAGCTCTGATATTAAATCTCCAGAAGAGTGCTCATGATCTGCAGTGTTTTCATTAAGCTCTACACAAGTTCCATCTTCCTTCAGCTGTACCTAAACATTACAAAAAAAGGAAAAGCAAGGACACAAAACAATGATTAAGAAAAATAGTGACATTCACAAGCTGGACCGAATGCTTTTGGGATAATTAAGTACCAGCAGCTCTGAGTTTTCAGTGTCCAAAAGAGCTTCACAAGATCTTGAATCCTCCAAATCACTCTGAAGCAGTTCTGCATTGGACAGAGAAGGCAGCAAGAATGACATCAGTAGCAACATTACGTGCCTTCTTCTGCAGGTTATCGTCACCCCAAAGATATAAAATGGCACATTTAATCTTAACAGTCTCTTGTCCATAATGACCAACAAAACTGACATTTAGCAGGCACAGCATGGAAGCTCTTATAAATCAACACAAATACTGTAGTTCCGCTAAATTTAGGCCGAAATATCTGTCCACGGACAGGAACGAAAGAGGGGCACAATGTTTCCTGACCGGCGAGCTTGGGATCATCGGAAGGGAGCAGCTCCCTGCAGGCCGCCTCCCACCTGCTTCTGCTCAGCTCCGCCTTCCGGGATGAGAACACAAGCCGTCAATCAGGCGCAGGAGAAAACCCTAAGCGTAAGAGGACAGGAGCGGTCTGATGAATCAGACCTGGTGGAGTCGGGACTGGTTGATCTTGTCGCGGGCGCCCCAGAACTCGTGCTGGGTCCTGTTGCGCGCCTCCAGCCGCGCGCGGCTGGCGGCGAGCGCCTCGACCCAGTCGTAGATGCGCTGCCACTCGGCCCGCCCCCCGTCCCCCGCCGCCGCGCTACCGCGGCCGCAACTCATCGATCCGGACGGCGTTGGCGTTGGCACTCTCAATCGCGTGCGCTACGATGCTCTCTGAGAAGATGCTAGTTAAACGCTGAGCAGCTCATCGCCATTGGAGGAAGAGGGCGGTGGACTCCCACTCGTGGAGACTGGAGAGGCGAGAGACCGTGAGGCATTTGGGGGAGAAGATCGTGAGGCATTTGGGGGAGAAGAAGAAGAAAGGTCGTCCCTCTTTGCAGCTTGTTCAATTTTAGTCCTTTTTTTACATCTCGGTTTTTACTTTTGATCCTGGTACCTAAAACTATAGAAAAGAAATACTGATTGAGTGTGCCTCTTTGAAATTTAGTACAGTCGTAATTTCTCTTACTCTATTGAATCTTAGTACAGTATGCCTCATTGAATTTAGTCAATAATGTCGGGTTTCGGTTTTCGGCAGACCCTTGAGTTTCGAACATTGGGGTGCGCGCGGAGATCTCTCCTCTACCGATCTATGTCTGATCCTCTCGTGCGAACTAAAATGAAAAATGATGAACAATACAAGGGACACGATGTTTATACTGGTTCGGGCCACCGTTGTGGTGTAATACCCTACTCCAGTGTGTGGTGTGGTGGATTGCCTCTGGGGCTGATGATGGACAGTACAAGGGAAGAACAACCTCGCGAGAGGTGTTCTTGAGCTGGTGCGATGAACTGCTAGGGTGAGTTCAGTCGCCTCTCTCTCTCTGCTATGGTTCTACCAGATTTCCAGCCGTCGTGCCCGTGTCGTCCCTTCTCGATGTCTCGAGGTTTTTCCAGATGTCTCTACTCTGTGGTGGCTAGCTCTATTTATAGAGGCCCTGGGCCTCTCCCCGAATAATTGAGCGGGAAGGGCGCCAACAATTGGCCATTTCGAAGGGGAACATCTAGTACAAGTTATCCTGACCAAAGATGGTCTTCGACTGCCAAAAGCACTGGCGATGACGCCGTCTTGGGCTCCACGGTGACCTCCGTCCTGCCGTCCGGCTGGTCTTGGTCTCATTGCACCGGAATGGTAACCTTTGCCTGATGCCTTGGCCTGTGCTTGCCCCCTTTGCACCAAAGGGGAAACAAGGACACTGCGCAGGCCGGCGCCCGCCTGGCGCCCGCCTGATCTCGATCGTCATGGCTTGCGTCACGGATTCCTTGCGAGGTACCCTTGCATTGATTTCTTCGCCTCCTCGCGAGCCTGCCTGATGAGGCGGCCTCTGAGGAAGCTTCTTGTCGTCCGCCCCGCGAGGCTTGGCCCCTCACGAGGGTCTTGAGCTTGAGCTGATGAAGATGGGCCGCGCTGGGCCCCCGCTTGAGCCACGCCGCAGGCAGGCAAGTCTGAGGACCCCCGTTCTCAGAACGCCGACAGTAGCCCCCGGGCCAAGGCGCACCCAGGCTTGGCTTAGCAGAGAAGCGAAGGGTCAAGCGCGAAGCGCCGCGGGCCCTAACAGCCTGCGGCCTTGGGTGCCGCGTGGCGGTTGATTGGACGTGGGCGACTGCGCTTCCCCACGATGCCTCGGCAACTGCACGACTTGACAAGTCCCTGCATGCAAAGATATGGGTCACGATTACCTGAGGTCATGATGCCCGGCGGTTGGCCTTCCCCGGCTATAAGTACGGGGCTGCGTGAGCTTCGCCGGTTCACTCCTTTCCATCACTCCTCCTCTTCTTCTTCCTCATCCTTGCTTCCTCTTGTGCCAATGGCACCGATCCACCGGTTTTCAGCTGAGGAGAAGGGAAAGGCCCCTAGAGAGGGTCCTGACCCCCTCCCGCCGAAGAAGCGGCCAATCCTTTGTCACCGGGACGAAGGCGCCTGGCAGGTGGTGTCGAGGCCGTGGTACGAGCGCCTGGGTTTCCGCTGCCCTTGCACGCCCGCGTCGTAGGCCCCAGGGGGAGGGCGCCGAGCAACACCGACAGCGTCGCCGCCGTCGCCGGCGAGTCACAGTGGTGCGCGTCGTCCCCCCTGGAGTCCACGCGGAGCGCTCCTCTCGCGAGCTTGTGCTTAACGCCGCCATGCCTCCAACTTCGTGGATCCGCCTTCCTCCCTCCTTCGCCTTCGAGATGCCGACGAGCGGGCCCTGGAGCTCTGGCTGCAGCACGCCGACTGTGGCACCCCTGCAACCGGAGCGGAGGTCGCGGTCGTCGCTCCGAGCAAGGTCTTCATGACCCGGGGCTGGGGTGAGATTGCCCGGGTCTGTCGCGCGGACGGCGCCTTGGTGATCCATCTTGAATACGACGGGGCCTCCTTGATGTTCTTCAAGGTCTTTGATGCAGAAGGACGCCGGTTGGAATGCTGCCCCAAGGGAAGCGGCAGTGGTGACGAACTGGCGAGGACCAGCCCCGCCCGTTGGTCCTGCAGCCCCTCAGGCAGCAACAGAGGGACTGCGGGCTTCAGCGTCTCCCCGAACTCCTCGCGACCCCGGAGACGAGCGACGACAGCTATGAGCCTCCGAGCTCGCGCCGCGCTCGGAGTGAGGCAGCTGCCTCAGGCCGCCGACGCCACTGATCTGGATGTGGTTGGCGCCGGCACTGGGCAGCCCACTGTTGATAATGGCGTCGCCTGGGAAGGTGCTAGCAAGTAGCGTTCCTTAGGGTTAGCACCTTTTGTTCCCTGCAAGGAATTAAAGCAACACCCCGCGGGGGTATGTAAGGCGTCTGCCGTGCTTTTGTAATCACTATATCCTTAATATGAATTAGCGTGAGGTGTCTGTTCTATTCTGGCTAAGATCCCCCTTTCTATCCTCACGAGGACTTGGCGCTCTACGCTGACAGGTCCCAGTCCCTAGGCAAGCTTCAGCCGTCGCTGGTATGCCAGGTTGCGATGCCGTGGTCAAGGCTAGGAGGTGAGCGGCCCGAGGTCCGGTAAGAGCCCCCGAGTCGCGATGCTCGGGAGGTCCCCTTTAGCGCTCAAGCAATCCTTGCTGGGCGAGAAAGGAAGGTAGTGTCGCCGTGACAGAGTTGCACTGGACGGGGATTTAGCGCTGCGTTGGTCTAGGTTTTGCGACGACGCGACTTATCTTGTGTGTCTGACGTAGTTCCTCGGAGAGGCGCCTGGCCCAAGAGGCGATGGTCGAGGTACTGCTGGATTAGGCCCTCACGAGCTTCTTCCCACTCTCCCGCACTTTCCTTAACATTCTACGTCCTCAGGTCCCGGCCCTCGAGCGAGCTCAGCCGCCGCTGGTATGGCAGGTCGCGATGCCGTGGGTCAAGGCCAGGGGGTGAGGGCTGGAGAGCCAGTAGAAGCCCATGAGTCGCGATGCTCAGGTACCCCCCTTTTAACGTGCAAGCGGTCCGTTCCGAAGAAAGGGAGAGAGAGCTCACGATGCCCCCAACGTTGCTCCTGGAGTAGGTCCTGCACACCAATCATGAGGAGAAACAAGGCCTGTCGTTACGGTTGCCGGCCAACCTATGGTCACTCCAAGGAAGCGGTCAGGGCACTGAGGGCCTGGTGAGGTGGCGCCGTGCGGGGCTGCCGCGGCCAGAGCTCGACCACTCAGGTTTATCAACGCTGCAGGGACGGACCCATGCGCACGCGCCATGCCAGAGCGAGCGGCTCTTCAAATAGGCGTCGATCGAGCAGGTGATTAGGTCAGGTATGTTAAGCACATAGGAGGAAATCCAATTTCAAGCAAGCGCAGGTAAAAGCAACCGCCGCTGGGTCGGGCCCGAGCGGCGTGGGGATGATGCAGCCCGAGGGGCACCCCCAACAGGGTAAGTAAAGAGCATAACCAAAATGGATACATATGCCGCGGGGACGGACCCATGCGGCCTGGGAATGGTGCAGCCCTGTGGGCGCTCCTAGCTGAAAGTAGAACTCTGAAAGATGTCACCTGGTGCTGTTGAAGACAAAGCGATGCTGAGGAAGTGAGCGATGCGCGGTGAAGACATCAGCCTTCATAAGCCCCCAGGCCCAGGGGCCTCGGGAGGCTTCGGTGGCACGTGCAGGTCTTCGGGGATCATCGCCACTTCCGCCAGGACCATGCGATGCCTGACCTCCTGAGCCTCCAGAATGCTCCTCAACAGGCGTTGATGTGCGGTGACCGCGCTCAGCAGGCCGAAGGGCATGCGAACGTAGCTTTGGGGCGGTCCCACGCAGCGCCCTACGGCCGAAGGCCATATGCGCTCCTGGGACGCAGCTCGGTTGAGCCCTGGTACATCGACGCAGATGCGCAGTCCTCCATTCTCGCCTGGATGTGGGGCCACGGCAGGTAAGCGGCGGCTGCCGCGCATGACTCTGGACTCTTGTAGCTCTCGGGTATTCCTTGCGATGATCTCCTGAGGGTTTTGTCTCCTTTGACTTGTACCTTTCTGAGGGAAGCGTGCCTGAAAGCACCCCTCCAAGTGGTGCCCGAGCGCCTCCCCCGCGACCTTGGCAAGGTCGGTGGCTCTCCAAGAGAGAGCCCCCGAACCCTGCCTGAGGAGGGCACTGGGCGCGCCTTCCTATGCGTGAGAGGGCGCCCCCCTGATCGGGCGCGAATCCTGATGCAGTACCTCCGGAGGTGCCTGCTTCCTTGTGGCTCTGGCCAGGTGAGGTCTTCTTCTTCTTGAGGGTCGCCTCGGGAGGCCCCCCCGCTCCTGCGATCTGGGTCTTCGATCGCTGCGGCTTGGAACACACGCTCGAGCGAGCACACTGCATCCCTTTCTTCACAGGGTACGGTGATGACTCCACCGCTTCCTGGCATCTTGAGGACATTGTAACCATGGTGAGTCACTGCCATAAACTTGGCTAGGGCTGGGTACCCAAGGATGGCGTTGTACGGCAGGCGGATGTGAGCGACGTCGAAGTCGATGAGCTCGGTGCGGTAGTTGTTGCGTTGCCCGAAGGTGACCGGAAGACGAACCTGCCCAATTGGAACAGTGGAACCATCGGTGACTCCTGAGAAAGGCTTGGTTGGCTGAAGCTGGTCGTATGACACTTGAAGATTGTCGAACGTCTCGACGGACAGGACGTTGAGTCCTGCCCCGCCATCGATGAGGGTCCTAGTGAACTGCATGTTGCTGATGAGTGGGGAGCAAAGTATCGGGAGGACTCCTGCCGTTGCCGCACACTTGAGCTGGTCTGCGGAACTGAATGTGATCGCGCACGAAGACCACCTGAGAGGGCGCATGGCCTCAAGCTTAGGAATGACTGCATTCACCTCGCGAGCAAACTGCTTGAAGATGCGCTGTGAGGCTGGGGCCTGGGCGCTGCCCAAGATGCACGCAATTGCACGTGGCTCTTGGAAGGCCCCAGCCCCATCGTCTTGGTGTTGGTCTTCGTTCCTCCTTGGTGGAGGCGGTAGAGGAGGGAGGCCTGCGTTGCCGTGGGGACGGTCCTCACGAGGCTGGTCCTACCAGTGGTCCTCGCGAGGGCGGTCACGCCATCCCTGGCGAAGGCCACGGTCTTCCCATCGTCCACCGCCTCTTCCTCCTCCTCGGCCATAGCCCCTATCGTTGCGCTCTGGGCGTCGGCCGATTCGCCCATCTCGCACGACTCTGAGCTCTTGACATTCGTTGGTGTTGTGGGTGTGGAGGTCGTGGTACACGTAGTACCGTCCGCCCTTGGATGACTCAGGCTGATCTCTGCCTTGCTTGGTGTCCGGTTCCGCTGCTAGCACGGCAGCCCCCTTACGCTTCACGTCCTTGGCCTTGAGCTTCTTTTCTTCCGGGTCGGCTGTCGGGAGCTCGAGGAGGGAGAGACGCCCTTCCTCAGCCCTGGCGCACTTGGTCGCCAAGTTGAACAGCTCCAGGGATGTGCACATGTCTTCATGGATTGCTAGCTCTTCCTTCATCTTGACGTCGCGCACGCCATCGGAGAAGGCTAAGATGATGGCTTCTTCAGTCACCTTGGGGATCTTGAGGCGAGCATAGTTGAAGCGCTGGATGTACTTTTGCAGGATTTCTCCTGGCTGTTGCTTGATGCGGCGCAGGTCGCTCACGGACGGGGGCCGGTCGCGAGTGCCCTGGAAGTTGGCGATGAAGCGGGCGTGCATCTCGCTCCAGGAAGAGATTGTGCCGGAGCCAGGTTCAGGAGCCAGGTGCGGGCGCCGTCCTTGAGCGCCATGGGGAACCAATTCGCCATGACCTTCTCGTCTCCGTTGGCGGCTACGATGCCCAGCTCATAGAGCTGCAGGAACTCCGTAGGGTCCGCTGTGCCATCGTAGCGGGGAGGGAGGTCGGGCTTGAACTTGCCTGGCCATGTGACGCCACGCATCTCGGGGGTGAAGACGAGGCAGCCCGCCATGGCCACCGGCGCCCTTTGCTGGTGCTGGACTCGTTCTTGCGGGTCACCACACGCCGCCACTAGAAGCAGCGTGGGGTTTTGTCGTGGAGGCGCTGGGGCGCGATCTTGGCGCGCCGATGCTGGGAGTGCGTGAGCACCTTCCCGGGGACGTGGGATCTCTTGGCAGCTCCCTTCTTGCTGCACAGGCGCCGGACGTGGAGGGTCTCGCCCTGGGGTTGCGCGCCTTGGAGCCAAAGCACCTTCTTGGGGAGGACGCGGCGGAGGCGCCTCCTGACCCTCGCCCCTTGCACGGGACAGAGGGCGAGGCAGCGAGAGGGACCTCAAGGGGGAGCCCCCTACGGCACTGACGAGCTCGGTGATGCGGGCGAGCCAGTCCTCGTAGAGGTCGTCGACGGGGCGATAGTGCAGGAGCTCCCGCGCCAAGAGCAGTGAGGCGTGCGCATCCATGGGTGCGCAATGGGCGTGGGACGACGAGCCGACTGGAGTCAGTGACGTGGTGGCGGTGCGGCCATCCCGCCGCACCGAGGGGTGCTGGGACGAGGCCTGCTTCTCGTTCCCCGCCGGGCCGGTGGCGGCGTTGGCGGCGGGCGACGGGGAACGACGAGGGGGGCCACCGATGGGCGCCGTCTGGGCGACGCGAGCGGCTTGAGAAGCCCGGCGCTCGGCGCGAGCCCGACGAGCGTCAGCCATGGACACGACGAAAGATCACACACGAACAACGGAAGGAAGATTCCGGCGCACCCCTATCTGGCGTGCCAAATGTTGGGTTTCAGGTTCCGGCAGACCCTTGAGGTTCGAACACTAGGGTGAGCGACGGGCGTGGGACGACGAGCCAGCTGGAGTCAGCGACGTGGTGGCGGTGCGGCCATCTCGCCACACCGAGGGGTGCTGGGACGAGGCCTGCTGCTCGTTCCCCGCCGGGCTGGTGGCGGCATTGGCGGCAGGCGACGGGGAATGACGAGGGGGACCGTCGACGGGCGCCGTCTGGGCGACGCGAGCGGCGTGAGCAGCTGTCACATCCCTAGTTCTGGCCTGTCCTATGCTTGCTTCCATCTGTGCATCATGTTTAAATTTTTGAAACTTGAACTGAGGAATTCAGAAGCCTCAAAACCCTAAATAAAAGAAGGGCAAAAACCCTAAAATCTCATTCATTATTCCAAAATGCTCTTCTTAGATGTTTAATATTTTTGGCAAGGGTTTTGATCCAAACCAAAAATAATGAACATTTTAAAAGGATTTATTTTTGGGACTTTGAATTTAAATCATTAGCTATTTGAATTTGAATTATATTCATATAACTAGAATATAATTTCAAATACCCCTGAAATATTTTATGAGCTTTTGGAAAAGTTCATCTAGCCAAATAAAAATATTCAGAGGAGTTTTTGGCATTGTTTGAATTATTTTAAATTCAAAACAGTGGCAAAAGATTAAATAAAGAAAACAGAACAGAATTTTAAAAAAAAGAGAGAAGCCCAGCCACTTACCTGACTTACCTGCCTGGCCCAGCTCCTCCAGCGCGGCCCAGCCCACCACCGCCGCTTCTCCCCCTGTCGTCTTCCTCCCCCTCGCCCCGAAGCTGCTCGGTGGCGCGCGCAGGCCACGCGCCCCGGCCACCTCCTCCCTCCCAGCCTGCCTGGCTCCTCCTCGACGCCCCGCTGACGCCACGCGCCTCCCCGACCCCCTCTCACTTCTCCCTCGCTCTCTGGACCTCCCTCCCCCTCGCTCCTCTGCTTCCCCCCATGACCGAGAGCCGCCGCCGACGTCGCCCGCAACCACCGTGGCCACCGGCCACCCCTCGCCCTGTCGATAAGCCCAGAAGAACCGCCATCGTCTCCTGCATCGTCTACGCCAGCCCGTTCGACTGCGAGAGCCCTGCATCACCGCCCATGCAGTCTCCCTCATCCCCGGTGCCCGAAGATCGCCGCCGTAAATTCGCCGTCGCAGAAGCTTCCCCGAGCTCGCCGACCCCTCCGTTCGATCCACTGTGAGCCCCTCTTCCTCTTCCCCCTTCTCTCAAGCTCGCGCTCATCCCCTAGCTTCTTTCTCCACCGCGGCCGATTGCTCCTCGCCGCCGGCCATGGCGCTGCCGTGGCCAGGGTCACCCCAGCTTGCGCCGAGCATGTTACCAAGTTCGCCGCCCTCCCAGGAGCCCGCAGAGCCCTTCCGTTTCCCCTCTAGTGCACCGCAGCGCCGTGTTCGACCTCGGCCGAACTCCGGCGGCTACCTAGGTCGTCGCCGGCGCCGATTCCGGCCGCCCCGACCCCAACCGACTCCACAGGAAGACGCGGCACTCTTCCAGCTATCCGTAGAGCCCCTCCTCCGTCCGTTTGGTCGCCGGAGCAAGAAACCCGAAGGCCTCCGCCGCTTCGGCCTCGCCGGCGACTCAACGCCGGCGGGATTGACTCGTTTGACCAGGGGTTTGACCTCCCCTGGGTCCATGACAGGTGGGCCCCCGCCATCAGGTGATTAGCTTAAGCTAATCACCACCTAATCTAACCCCCTGACACTGACATGTGGGCCCTAGTGCCCCTAATCTTTAGTTAAACTAAACTAACCCCCCCTGTCTAACCTGTGTCACTGACGTGTGGCCCCCACACGTCAGGTTTGACTCTGGGCGACCCAGTTGACCTGCTGACCTCAGCCTTACGCCATGCTGACGCAATATTCCTTTTCTGGAATTTAGTTTATTTTATAAATATTCAGAAAATTCCAGAAAATTGTATAAACTTCTAAAATTCATAGAAATTCAACCGTAACTCCAAATTAAATAAATTATATATGAAAAATTATCAAAAAAATTCAAGGAATCCATCTGTACCATTTTCATGCATGTTTGAACAATGTTTGTCCTCTGTTTTGGACAAAACAAATAAAGGGCATTTAAATAACCATATATGGAGTTGGAATTTGAATCATGTATTCAAACCAACTTCATTTAAATCATAGCTAAGTGCATTAGCTCAAACACATTCATATTGCCATGTCATGAGCATGCATCATATTGTGCATTGCATTGATTGTATTTCTTCTTTGTTGCCGGTATCTGTTCCCTCCCGGTAGACGATGTTCCGACATTGTGATCGTTGACACTGATGAAGACTCAATGTTATCTTCAGAAGTGCCAGGCAAGCAAAACCCCCTTGTTCATTCCAATACAATCCTACTCTCTCGCTCTTGCTCTCTATTACTGCATTAGGACAACAACGATTCAACTGTTACTTGCTGCGGTAGCTGAACCCCTTTATCCTTTGCATGACCTGTCATTCCACAGTAAATAGATGAAACCCACTAGCATGAGTAGGAGTTGTTTGAGCCCTGTTGTGCCTACTCATTCATGCTTGTTTGTCATGCCTGCTACTGCTTAGAGTTGAGTCAGGTCTGATTCATCGGGGATGAATCAGAGGCGTGTGATGCGAGCTAAGTGTGTGAACACGATTTGGTAAAGGTAGCGGTGAGAGGCCATGTAGGAGTACATGGTGGGTTGTCTCATTGCAGCCGTCCTCAGGAACTGATTTCTGTGTTTGTGATCCATGACCAGTTACTACCACACATTGGGTTCCGGTAACTCGACCCCTCTCGACTTATTAATCAACATGATCTCTGTCCAGGAGTTGCAACTAGTTTCTGGTGTTTGTAGGTAGTGTTAGTAGTCTACCAAGTGGCACCCGGTACAGGTGGGCTTGGGACAGACTAGGCACAGTGGCACGGTGTACCAAGTGGCACCCGGATGGTGGGCTTGGGAACCCTGCTCACATCGTTTGGGGCCGTGAGCGACACCCCGGCCGGATCTCCTTGCGGATGGAACCCGAATAGGTGATAAACCTGGACTAGAGACTTGATCGGTTAGTCAGGTCGTGGCCGACTCCCTCGCCCGGCTTCCGCTTGAAGGTTGCCGAGGTACATGACGTGTACAGGGCGATAAGTGGCGAAAGCGTGTGTGAAGAAGTACACCCCTGCAGGGTTATCATTATCTATTCGAATAGCCGGATTCCTCGGATATGGAAACGTGGACCCCTTGCATAGTTCATAGACAAGTGAAAGTGGATACTCTAAAATACGCAAGATAAGCATGAGTGCTATGGATGGCGTTCTCGTAGGGAGACGAGAGCGGATCCATAGTGGTGTATCGATATGGTGAATATGTGGACTCGTGTGCGCCACCTCAAAAGAGTTACTTGCAGTCGTAGTTCAGGTTAGCCACCGAGTCAAAGCTGGCTTGCTGCAGTTAAACTCCACCACCCCTTTGTTGATAATGATGCATATGTAGATAGATCTGATGTAAGTCTTGCTGGGTACATTTGTACTCACGTTGCTTAATTTATGTTTTTGCAGAGAGACTTCAGTCTCACTAGTAGTTCCATGTGGACTTCGACGTTTAGCTTGTTACCTCAGCTACGATCTTGTGCCCTCGGCAGGATCTGGTAGATAGTCAGGCTTCTTAGCCTTTTTCATTTATAGATGTCTGTACTCAGACATGATAGCTTCCGCTTGTGCTTTGATTTGTATGCTCTGAGTGTTGGGTCATGAGACCCATGTTTGTAATATCTCGCTCCTCGGAGCCTATTGAATAATTACTTGAGTTGTAGAGTCATGTTGTGATGCCATGTTGTATCTGCACATATCGAGCATATTGTGTGTATGTTGTTGAAATGCTTGGTATGTGTGGGATCTGACTATCTAGTTGTTTATCCTTAGTAGCCTCTCTTACCGGGAAATGTCTCCTAGTGTTTCACTGAGCCATGGTAGCTTGCTACTGCTCCGGAACACTTAGGCTGGCCGGCATGTGTCCTTCTTCGTTCCTGTGTCTGTCCCTTCGGGGAAATGTCACGCGATGAATACCGGAGTCCTGTTAGCCCGCTACAGCCCGGTTCACCGAAGTACTGCTAGCCCAGTGCTACAACCTGGATTCACTCGCTGATGACCGACACGTTCGATGTTGGGTCATGGATGCCTGTCCCTGTAAGTTTGTGCCACTTTGGGTTTACGACTAGCCATGTCAGCCCGGGCTCCTTACCATATGGATGCTAGAGACACTATCATATACGTGTGCCAAAAGACGCAAACGGTCCCGGGCAAAGGTAAGGCGACACCCGTGGGAATACCGTGCGTGAGGCCGCAAAGTGATATGGGGTGTTACATGCTAGATCGATGTGGCATTGAGTCGGGGTCCTGACAGCGTTGGTATCAGAGCTTGACTGCCTGTAGGATTACCAAGCCAAACTGGTCGAAGTTGAGTCTAGAAATTCTTTAGTTATGTAAGGGAATTGATTGTGGGATGAAACGTAAGGCTCTTTTTACTCCTTATACCTTATGCCCTTCTGATCTGAGTCATCCTATCTTTCCTACGGGGATTAAGAACTAGGCTATCTCTTCTTTCTATAAGGATCACGTGTTATTAATCCGTAGACTTATAGATTGTTGGATTTAAGTCTCAGTTCAATTCCTACTGTTTCTGTATGTTAACTGTTGATCTCCAAACCTTGATATTGTGCTTCTGAGTGGTTATGCCACCCTTTTGTGAATGTCTCAAATCTTTTCTGAGCATTTACAGTCGTTATGCTGTCCGAGTCATCCCAGGTTTCTAAACAGTCTGATGCATTTGCAAAATCCTTTTCCTCTGGTTTCAATGTCTTTTTAGGCCAGGTTAATCACACAAATTGTTGAGTTGAGGTACTCTACTGCCTCGACCTTTATGTTGGAGTTATTATTATGACCCTAGGTGTCTCAGGGGATCATCTAGTAGTCTAGCCATGTTTTGTGTTTCCAGTGTGATGATTCTGGCCTTTATTCTCGGAAGCATCTCGTGATGCTACTTAGTAGTAGGTATTCTATTCCTGGGTTTTGAACCCAAGATTCACTCTACTTACTTCATGTTGATAGTGTTTGCTAGTTCCTTTAGGATATTAGTAACTTTGCGATAGTCCTCGAGGTTCGTGGTACATCCTTCTTCCAATTACCATGAACCATTCTTGGCAGGAGTTCTTCTGAACCAAAAGATGACAACAAGAGTGCTCTCGATGAGTTCTCCATGCTATATTGTGACTCTGCCAGCTCAACCTTTCTGCATGGGTTATCCGGAAGAATTGTGTTGAAATCGTTCGACATGCTAATCCATGCCTCCACAACTCGAAAAGTTATATGTTCCCTTGAGTTGCTCTCTTTAGTCGTATCCCGACCATCCTCTATCAGTTGATAACCAAGAGTATATGTGCATTTGTGTTCATCGATGCCCTATTACCTCTGTGGTCTGTCAAGCCATTCTATTCCGAAATGACTAGGAGAAACAAACTCCAGTGCCTCATCCATATCTAGGATTGGGTCAAAGCAGTTGTATTCCGCAGATCAAAATGCCAATTCAGCTTTGTTCTGTTCTACCTTGGAGTGTTACCCCCTTTATGTCAGAATTGTCATGAGAACTGCACCAACTCTCATGAATTCTTGACATAGTGATACTTCTCACCATCATCATTCATTCCTCGGTCCTCGTGTTGTTGTAACCGGAATGCCGACAAGTGAATTGTGATGTGTGAAATCAATACTCCGAGCAACTCGTTGCTGGGTAGATAATGGACAACATCCTCATTCTTAACGTGTTGGTTATTGAATCACCATTCTAAGATAGATTGTGCTACCTAGTCCTTATTTCCTGGTGCACTCTTTGATTGATGAGTTAGGATTTTGTCAAGTCCTCGCTCATTTGATCATATCACCTTGCCCTGAACAGCAAGATTGTTCTCGAGCTTAGTAACATACCGGTGGTTCATGACTTTCCAAATATCTTCTTGGAAGTGTTACCAGGTTGTCACCTGACCGCTATGTTGAGTTCGTGATCAAGTTGGTTTATTCCTGTGAACCACCCTTTCTCCAAGAATCTGTGTTGGATATCCCTGACCTAGTTGGTTAAGCTAGACAACAACCTGGAGAGTTGGAAGATAAAAGCTTGCCTGACTTAGCTCGTTCCAAAGGGATATTCTTGTGTAGTGTGTGTTGAAGAAAGATGATATCTTCATCAATTGGTCCCTGTGATCAGTTGCTGGACCTATTGTCTTATCAATCCTTTGATTTGAGTGTGGGCTATTCTCAAATCAAATCAGAACCAACAATGTTCGTAATGTTGTCTTACTCGTGGATTTTCCACGAGCATACACCATTATATATTTTGGGTCTGACCAATACTATCACCTTGTTCACATAGTTATGGAACTCCATCTCCATGGAAATCCCGATAACTTGTTGTTGAGCTCATCAGCAGCATTTTGTCTCATCCATGATTCGTGTTGAACATCCAGCTAGTGTTGGAAACTTTGATAAGCATTATCTTCATGTCCCGTGCATGAAGCATATGTTCGGATGTAAGAAGTGACTTCCTCCAGCTCATGTGCGTTTGATGCAAGTTGCCGCCGTGGATTCGAGAAAGTCTATTTTTGTTTTCCTCTAGAATCATCCCAAGTCAGCCATGCACGTGCAAAGTATTCTGTGGTCTGTTAGACTGATCATCTTCGTTCCATATGAATTCTGTAGCCCACCAAGCCACTGAATGATTTGTTCCAGGAGAAGGAGTTCTTTTTAAGAGCTAACCCGGGCTTAATCAAGAACTTTGATATCCTCGATGATGGTTCCCAACCAGAACTCGGTAGTGTTTTATTATAAGACTACCATGTGGTCATGCTTGTCTAGGACAACATGTTCACATGTGTGTAGCAGAACCAGCTCATGTTTTGGAGCTTGCTATCGTAGTTCATTTCCCGAGAATCTCGCAACGTCATTTCGTCGATTTGTGTTGCAAACTCTCATTTTTCTTCCTAGACTCGATGAGTCTGGAATATCCTGACACCAACCAGATCTGAATCTCAGGCAGATATGATGGTTGGAACATTTCCCAAGAACTATAATACTGGTCCCTCGATAACCGGTAAAGTGGATGTCATGGCCAACGCACCCAGCCGGAAGACCTATTATGGTAGTATCTTGATTGAAGAAGTTGGCCACCTCCCCATAAGGATTTCGTAGGATTTACCTCCGTAACTGTTCCTTATGGATTCTATTGCTCCCGAAGTCCGACCTTTACTTGATGTTCTAGTTATCAAACCATATCTATGAATGGGATACACTAGCACGTCAAGGAGAACATTAGAAGCGGAGTGCTAAATGTCTCTCGGTCGATCATCCAGATTTTGTTTCCTTGGCCTCGCTAAGGTGAAATCTGAGAAGGTGTTATCTTCCTTTGCATCTGCATCATCCATCATTAGCCATCATGGTAGTATGTTGTGTTGTCAGCACCCTTGACACGGATGTTGATAAAACCTTGATGATTGTGGAAATGCTCAAGTTCTTGAGAGCACACACAAGTGCTAGGTTTGATCATCAACACTAACTGGGTTTGCTCTCAGTTTCCTCGGCAATGCTATGATCTTTTCAAACAGTGAATTCACTCTCTATTGTTGGGTTCTTTCCTAGTTACCAGAATCATTCCCAGCATTTGCATTTTGTTCCCAGCTTGCACCATCAATGTGCCATTCTACCACGGGTCTCTTCCATCTCCGATGATAAGGAAATTCATCCATTACGTTGTCTTCAACAAGGTAATCCACATCATCCAAGTCCGAGTATGCCATTCTACCGACCCCCGCCAATCGATTGCTGTGATTTGCCTTAGGCTGATATAGAGAGTCTCAATGATCTCTATATCAAAGGTAATTCTTTTTGCCACTTAAGGTAATAATCTACGAATCACCCTCCTCCAGGATGTTTCGTCGTGGTATCATGGCAACTCAACTCCTTGCTACGTTGACAATCGTTTACCACCCTCTTAGGTGTGGAATTGTTGTCTACCTAGTGAACCTTCGTCATCTGCTTCACTCCATTCCCATGGATGTATGTTTAGTGTCTCAGCTCGAGAGAGGTTGTTATGTCTCATTCCGTGAGTTAATCCTGAATTGTTCGATCTTCGAGAAGATCGACCCTTCTAGAGTCTCCTTCATCTCTCCATGTCATGTTGGCAGGATTTCTCAGAGCAAGACTTCGAGACAATGATGGTGATCGAATCAACATTCATCCGAAGTGCAACCTGGATCGTGAAGATTATACTAGTTTGCGTTTCCCCTTCATCTTACCCTACGCTTGAATCTCGAGACGAGATTCTTGTTTAGTGGGGGTGAGTTGTCACATCCCTAGTTCTGGCCTGTCCTATGCTTGCTTCCATCTGTGCATCATGTTTAAATTTTTGAAACTTGAACGGAGGAATTCAGAAGCCTCAAAACCCTAAATAAAAGAAGGGCAAAACCCCTAAAATCTCATTCATTGTTCCAAAATGCTCTTCTTAGATGTTTAATATTTTTGGCAAGGGTTTTGATCCAAACCAAAAATAATGACCATTTTAAAAGGATTTATTTTTGGGACTTTGAATTTAAATCATTAGCTATTTGAATTTGAATTATATTCATATAACTAGAATATAATTTCAAATACCCCTGAAATATTTTATGAGCTTTTGGAAAAGTTCATCTAGCCAAATAAAAATATTCAGAGGAGTTTTTGGCATTGTTTGAATTATTTTAAATTCAAAACAGTGGCAAAAGATTAAATAAAGAAAACAGAACAGAATTTTTAAAAAAAGAGAGAAGCCCAGCCACTTACCTGACTTACCTGCCTGGCCCAGCTCCTCCAGCGCGGCCCAGCCCACCACCGCCGCTTCTCCCCCTGTCGTCTTCCTCCCCCTCGCCCCGAAGCTGCTCGGTGGCGCGCGCAGGCCACGCGCCCCGGCCACCTCCTCCCTCCCAGCCTGCCTGGCTCCTCCTCGACGCCCCGGTGACGCCACGCGCCTCCCGACCCCCTCTCACTTCTCCCTCGCTCTCTGGACCTCCCTCCCCCTCGCTCCTCTGCTTCCCCCCCCATGACCGAGAGCCGCCGCCGACGTCGCTCGCAACCATCATGGCCACCGGCCACCCCTCGCCCTGTCGATAAGCCCAGAAGAACCGCCATCGTCTCCTGCATCGTCTACGCCAGCCCGTTCGACTGCGGGAGCGCTGCATCGCCGCCCACGCCGTCTCCCTCATCCCCGGTGCCCGAAGATCGCCGCCGTAAATTCGCCGTCGCAGAAGCTTCCCCGAGCTCGCCGACCCCTCCGTTCGATCCACTGTGAGCCCCTCTTCCTCTTCCCCCTTCTCTCAAGCTCGCGCTCATCCCCTAGCTTCTTTCTCCACCGCGGCCGATTG
Source organism: Triticum dicoccoides (assembly GCF_002162155.2). Taxonomy (NCBI): domain Eukaryota; kingdom Viridiplantae; phylum Streptophyta; class Magnoliopsida; order Poales; family Poaceae; genus Triticum; species Triticum dicoccoides. The sequence continues at coordinate 561,990,758 of NC_041380.1, read as the reverse complement.
CTCCTCGCCGCCGGCCATGGCGCTGCTGTGGCCAGGGTCACCCCAGCTTGCGCCCGAGCATGTTACCAAGTTCGCCGCCCTCCCAGGAGCCCGCAGAGCCCTTCCGTTTCCCCTTTAGTGCACCGCAGCGCCGTGTTCGACCTCGGCCGAACTCCGGCGGCTACCTAGGTCGTCGCCGGCGCCGATTCCGGCCGCCCCGACCCCAACCGACTCCACAGGAAGACGCGGCGCTCTTCCAGCTATCCGTAGAGCCCCTCCTCCGTCCGTTTGGTCGCCGGAGCAAGAAACCCGAAGGCCTCCGCCGCCTCGGCCTCGCCGGCGACTCAACACCGGCGGGATTGACTCGTTTGACCAGGGGTTTGACCTCCCCTGGGTCCATGACAGGTGGGCCCCCTCCATCAGGTGATTAGCTTAAGCTAATCACCACCTAATCTAACCCCCTGACACTGACATGTGGGCCCTAGTGCCCCTAATCTTTAGTTAAACTAAACTAACCCCCCTGTCTAACCTGTGTCACTGACGTGTGTGAAGAAGTACACCCCTGCAGGGTTATCATTATCTATTCGAATAGCCGGATTCCTCGGATATGGAAACGTGGACCCCTTGCATAGTTCATAGACAAGTGAAAGTGGATACTCTAAAATACGCAAGATAAGCATGAGTGCTATGGATGGCGTTCTCGTAGGGAGACGAGAGCGGATCCATAGTGGTGTATCGATATGGTGAATATGTGGACTCGTGTGCGCCACCTCAAAAGAGTTACTTGCAGTCGTAGTTCAGGTTAGCCACCGAGTCAAAGCTGGCTTGCTGCAGTTAAACTCCACCACCCCTTTGTTGATAATGATGCATATGTAGATAGATCTGATGTAAGTCTTGCTGGGTACATTTGTACTCACGTTGCTTAATTTATGTTTTTGCAGAGAGACTTCAGTCTCACTAGTAGTTCCATGTGGACTTCGACGTTTAGCTTGTTACCTCAGCTACGATCTTGTGCCCTCGGCAGGATCTGGTAGATAGTCAGGCTTCTTAGCCTTTTTCATTTATAGATGTCTGTACTCAGACATGATAGCTTCCGCTTGTGCTTTGATTTGTATGCTCTGAGTGTTGGGTCATGAGACCCATGTTTGTAATATCTCGCTCCTCGGAGCCTATTGAATAATTACTTGAGTTGTAGAGTCATGTTGTGATGCCATGTTGTATCTGCACATATCGAGCATATTGTGTGTATGTTGTTGAAATGCTTGGTATGTGTGGGATCTGACTATCTAGTTGTTTATCCTTAGTAGCCTCTCTTACCGGGAAATGTCTCCTAGTGTTTCACTGAGCCATGGTAGCTTGCTACTGCTCCGGAACACTTAGGCTGGCCGGCATGTGTCCTTCTTCGTTCCTGTGTCTGTCCCTTCGGGGAAATGTCACGCGATGAATACCGGAGTCCTGTTAGCCCGCTACAGCCCGGTTCACCGAAGTACTGCTAGCCCAGTGCTACAACCTGGATTCACTCGCTGATGACCGACACGTTCGATGTTGGGTCATGGATGCCTGTCCCTGTAAGTTTGTGCCACTTTGGGTTTACGACTAGCCATGTCAGCCCGGGCTCCTTACCATATGGATGCTAGAGACACTATCATATACGTGTGCCAAAAGACGCAAACGGTCCCGGGCAAAGGTAAGGCGACACCCGTGGGAATACCGTGCGTGAGGCCGCAAAGTGATATGGGGTGTTACATGCTAGATCGATGTGGCATTGAGTCGGGGTCCTGACAGCGTTGGTATCAGAGCTTAACTGCCTGTAGGATTACCAAGCCAAACTGGTCGAAGTTGAGTCTAGAAATTCTTTAGTTATGTAAGGGAATTGATTGTGGGATGAAACGTAAGGCTCTTTTTACTCCTTATACCTTATGCCCTTCTGATCTGAGTCATCCTATCTTTCCTACGGGGATTAAGAACTAGGCTATCTCTTCTTTCTATCAGGATCACGTGTTATTAATCCGTAGACTTATAGATTGTTGGATTTAAGTCTCAGTTCAATTCCTACTGTTTCTGTATGTTAACTGTTGATCTCCAAACCTTGATATTGTGCTTCTGAGTGGTTATGCCACCCTTTTGTGAATGTCTCAAATCTTTTCTGAGCATTTACAGCCGTTATGCTGTCCGAGTCATCCCAGGTTTCTAAACAGTCTGATGCATTTGCAAAATCCTTTTCCTCTGGTTTCAATGTCTTTTTAGGCCAGGTTAATCACACAAATTGTTGAGTTGAGGTACTCTACTGCCTCGACCTTTATGTTGGAGTTATTATTATGACCCTAGGTGTCTCAGGGGATCATCTAGTAGTCTAGCCATGTTTTGTGTTTCCAGTGTGATGATTCTGGCCTTTATTCTCGGAAGCATCTCGTGATGCTACTTAGTAGTAGGTATTCTATTCCTGGGTTTTGAACCCAAGATTCACTCTACTTACTTCATGTTGATAGTGTTTGCTAGTTCCTTTAGGATATTAGTAACTTTGCGATAGTCCTCGAGGTTCGTGGTACATCCTTCTTCCAATTACCATGAACCATTCTTGGCAGGAGTTCTTCTGAACCAAAAGATGACAACAAGAGTGCTCTCGATGAGTTCTCCATGCTATATTGTGACTCTGCCAGCTCAACCTTTCTGCATGGGTTATCCGGAAGAATTGTGTTGAAATCGTTCGACATGCTAATCCATGCCTCCACAACTCGAAAAGTTATATGTTCCCTTGAGTTGCTCTCTTTAGTCGTATCCCGACCATCCTCTATCAGTTGATAACCAAGAGTATATGTGCATTTGTGTTCATCGATGCCCTATTACCTCTGTGGTCTGTCAAGCCATTCTATTCCGAAATGACTAGGAGAAACAAACTCCAGTGCCTCATCCATATCTAGGATTGGGTCAAAGCAGTTGTATTCCGCAGATCAAAATGCCAATTCAGCTTTGTTCTGTTCTACCTTGGAGTGTTACTCCCTTTATGTCAGAATTGTCATGAGAACTGCACCAACTCTCATGAATTCTTGACATAGTGATACTTCTCACCATCATCATTCATTCCTCGGTCCTCGTGTTGTTGTAACCGGAATGCCGACAAGTGAATTGTGATGTGTGAAATCAATACTCCGAGCAACTCGTTGCTGGGTAGCTAATGGACAACATCCTCATTCTTAACGTGTTGGTTATTGAATCACCATTCTAAGATAGATTGTGCTACCTAGTCCTTATTTCCTGGTGCACTCTTTGATTGATGAGTTAGGATTTTGTCAAGTCCTCGCTCATTTGATCATATCACCTTGCCCTGAACAGCAAGATTGTTCTCGAGCTTAGTAACATACCGGTGGTTCATGACTTTCCAAATATCTTCTTGGAAGTGTTACCAGGTTGTCACCTGACCGCTATGTTGAGTTCGTGATCAAGTTGGTTTATTCCTGTGAACCACCCTTTCTCCAAGAATCTGTGTTGGATATCCCTGACCTAGTTGGTTAAGCTAGACAACAACCTGGAGAGTTGGAAGATAAAAGCTTGCCTGACTTAGCTCGTTCCAAAGGGATATTCTTGTGTAGTGTGTGTTGAAGAAAGATGATATCTTCATCGATTGGTCCCTGTGATCAGTTGCTGGACCTATTGTCTTATCAATCCTTTGATTTGAGTGTGGGCTATTCTCAAATCAAATCAGAACCAACAATGTTCGTAATGTTGTCTTACTCGTGGATTTTCCACGAGCATACACCATTATATATTTTGGGTCTGACCAATACTATCACCTTGTTCACATAGTTATGGAACTCCATCTGCATGGAAATCCCGATAACTTGTTGTTGAGCCCATCAGCAGCATTTTGTCTCATCCATGATTCGTGTTGAACATCCAGCTAGTGTTGGAAACTTTGATAAGCATTATCTTCATGTCCCGTGCATGAAGCATATGTTCGGATGTAAGAAGTGACTTCCTCCAGCTCATGTGCGTTTGATGCAAGTTGCTGCCGTGGATTCGAGAAAGTCTATTTTTGTTTTCCTCTAGAATCATCCCAAGTCAGCCATGCACGTGCAAAGTATTCTGTGGTCTGTTAGACTGATCATCTTCGTTCCATATGAATTCTGTAGCCCACCAAGCCACTGAATGATTTGTTCCAGGAGAAGGAGTTCTTTTTAAGAGCTAACCCGGGCTTAATCAAGAACTTTGATATCCTCGATGATGGTTCCCAACCAGAACTCGGTAGTGTTTTATTATAAGACTACCATGTGGTCATGCTTGTCTAGGACAACATGTTCACATGTGTGTAGCAGAACCAGCTCATGTTTTGGAGCTTGCTATCGTAGTTCATTTCCCGAGAATCTCGCAACGTCATTTCGTCGATTTGTGTTGCAAACTCTCATTTTTCTTCCTAGACTCGATGAGTCTGGAATATCCTGACACCAACCAGATCTGAATCTCAGGCAGATATGATGGTTGGAACATTTCCCAAGAACTATAATACTGGTCCCTCGATAACCGGTAAAGTGGATGTCATGGCCAACGCACCCAGCCGGAAGACCTATTATGGTAGTATCTTGATTGAAGAAGTTGGCCACCTCCCCATAAGGATTTCATAGGATTTACCTCCGTAACTGTTCCTTATGGATTCTATTGCTCCCGAAGTCCGACCTTTACTTGATGTTCTAGTTATCAAACCATATCTATGAATGGGATACACTAGCACGTCAAGGAGAACATTAGAAGCGGAGTGCTAAATGTCTCTCGGTCGATCATCCAGATTTTGTTTCCTTGGCCTCGCTAAGGTGAAATCTGAGAAGGTGTTATCTTCCTTTGCATCTGCATCATCCATCATTAGCCATCATGGTAGTATGTTGTGTTGTCAGCACCCTTGACACGGATGTTGATAAAACCTTGATGATTGTGGAAATGCTCAAGTTCTTGAGAGCACACACAAGTGCTAGGTTTGATCATCAGCACTAACTGGGTTTGCTCTCAGTTTCCTCGGCAATGCTATGATCTTTTCAAACAGTGAATTCACTCTCTATTGTTGGGTTCTTTCCTAGTTACCAGAATCATTCCCAGCATTTGCATTTTGTTCCCAGCTTGCACCATCAATGTGCCATTCTACCACGGGTCTCTTCCATCTCCGGTGATAAGGAAATTCATCCATTACGTTGTCTTCAACAAGGTAATCCACATCATCCAAGTCCGAGTATGCCATTCTACCGACCCCCGCCAATCGATTGCTGTGATTTGCCTTAGGCTGATATAGAGAGTCTCAATGATCTCTATATCAAAGGTAATTCTTTTTGCCACTTAAGGTAATAATCTACGAATCACCCTCCTCCAGGATGTTTCGTCGTGGTATCATGGCAACTCAACTCCTTGCTACGTTGACAATCGTTTACCACCCTCTTAGGTGTGGAATTGTTGTCTACCTAGTGAACCTTCGTCATCTGCTTCACTCCATTCCCATGGATGTATGTTTAGTGTCTCAGCTCGAGAGAGGTTGCTATGTCTCATTCCGTGAGTTAATCCTGAATTGTTCGATCTTCGAGAAGATCGACCCTTCTAGAGTCTCCTTCTTCTCTCCATGTCATGTTGGCAGGATTTCTCAGAGCAAGACTTCGAGAAATGATGGTGATCGAATCAACGTTCATCCGAAGTGCAACCTGGATCGTGAAGATTATACTAGTTTGCGTTTCCCCTTCATCTTACCCTACGCTTGAATCTCGAGACGAGATTCTTGTTTAGTGGGGGTGAGTTGTCACATCCCTAGTTCTGGCCTGTCCTATGCTTGCTTCCATCTGTGCATCATGTTTAAATTTTTGAAACTTGAACTGAGGAATTCAGAAGCCTCAAAACCCTAAATAAAAGAAGGGCAAAACCCCTAAAATCTCATTCATTGTTCCAAAATGCTCTTCTTAGATGTTTAATATTTTTGGCAAGGGTTTTGATCCAAACCAAAAATAATGACCATTTTAAAAGGATTTATTTTTGGGACTTTGAATTTAAATCATTAGCTATTTGAATTTGAATTATATTCATATAACTAGAATATAATTTCAAATACCCCTGAAATATTTTATGAGCTTTTGGAAAAGTTCATCTAGCCAAATAAAAATATTCAGAGGAGTTTTTGGCATTGTTTGAATTATTTTAAATTCAAAACAGTGGCAAAAGATTAAATAAAGAAAACAGAACAGAATTTAAAAAAAAAGAGAGAAGCCCAGCCACTTACCTGACTTACCTGCCTGGCCCAGCTCCTCCAGCGCGGCCCAGCCCACCACCGCCGCTTCTCCCCCTGTCGTCTTCCTCCCCCTCGCCCCGAAGCTGCTCGGTGGCGTGCGCAGGCCACGCGCCCCGGCCACCTCCTCCCTCCCAGCCTGCCTGGCTCCTCCTCGACGCCCCGGTGACGCCACGCGCCTCCCGACCCCCTCTCACTTCTCCCTCGCTCTCTGGACCTCCCTCC
>NC_041380.1:561831463-561983919 GCF_002162155.2 Triticum dicoccoides | reverse complement strand
CGCAACCATGATGGCCACCGGCCACCCCTCGCCCTGTCGATAAGCCCAGAAGAACCGCCATCGTCTCCTGCATCGTCTACGCCAGCCCATTCGACTGCGGGAGCCCTGCATCGCCGCCCATGCCGTCTCCCTCATCCCCGGTGCCCGAAGATCGCCGCCGTAAATTCGCCGTCGCAGAAGCTTCCCCGAGCTCGCCGACCCCTCCGTTCGATCCACTGTGAGCCCCTCTTCCTCTTCCCCCTTCTCTCAAGCTCGCGCTCATCCCCTAGCTTCTTTCTCCACCGCGGCCGATTGCTCCTCGCCGCCGGCCATGGCGCTGCCGTGGCCAGGGTCACCCCAGCTTGCGCCCGAGCATGTTACCAAGTTCGCCGCCCTCCCAGGAGCCCGCAGAGCCCTTCCGTTTCCCCTTTAGTGCACCGCAGCGCCGTGTTCGACCTCGGCCGAACTCCGGCGGCTACCTAGGTCGTCGCCGGCGCCGATTCCGGCCGCCCCGACCCCAACCGACTCCACAGGAAGATGCGGCACTCTTCCAGCTATCCGTAGAGCCCCTCCTCCGTCCGTTTGGTCGCCGGAGCAAGAAACCCGAAGGCCTCCGCCGCCTCGGCCTCGCCGGCGACTCAACGCCGGCGGGATTGACTCGTTTGACCAGGGGTTTGACCTCCCCTGGGTCCATGACAGGTGGGCCCCCTCCATCAGGTGATTAGCTTAAGCTAATCACCACCTAATCTAACCCCCTGACACTGACATGTGGGCCCTAGTGCCCCTAATCTTTAGTTAAACTAAACTAACCCCCCTGTCTCACCTGTGTCACTGACGTGTGGCCCCCACACGTCAGGTTTGACTCTGGGCGACCCAGTTGACCTGCTGACCTCAGCCTTACGCCATGCTGACGCAATATTCCTTTTCTGGAATTTAGTTTATCTATAAATATTCAGAAAATTCCAGAAAATTGTATAAACTCCTAAAATTCATAGAAATTCAACCGTAACTCCAAATTAAATAAATTATATATGAAAAATTATCAAAAAAATTCAAGGAATCCATCTGTACCATTTTCATGCATGTTTGAACAATGTTTGTCCTCTGTTTTGGACAAAACAAATAAAGGGCATTTAAATAACCATATATGGAGTTGGAATTTGAATCATGTATTCAAACCAACTTCATTTAAATCATAACTAAGTGTATTAGCTCAAACACATTCATATTGCCATGTCATGAGCATGCATCATATTGTGCATTGCATTGATTGTATTTCTTCTTTGTTGCCGGTATCTGTTCCCTCCCGGTAGACGATGTTCCGACGTTGTGATCGTTGACACTGATGAAGACTCAATGTTATCTTCAGAAGTGCCAGGCAAGCAAAACCCCCTTGTTCATTCCGATACAATCCTACTCTCTCGCTCCTGCTCTCTATTACTGCATTAGGACAACAACGATTCAACTGTTACTTGCTGCGGTAGCTGAACCCCTTTATCCTTTGCATGACCTGTCATTCCACAGTAAATAGATGAAACCCACTAGCATGAGTAGGAGTTGTTTGAGCCCTGTTGTGCCTACTCATTCATGCTTGTTTGTCATGCCTGCTGCTGCTTAGAGTTGAGTTAGGTCTGATTCATTGGGGATGAATCAGAGGCGTGTGAACATGTCCTACTGTGTGTGAGCTAAGTGTGTGAACACGATTTGGTAAAGGTAGCGGTGAGAGGCCATGTAGGAGTACATGGTGGGTTGTCTCATTGCAGCCGTCCTCAGGAACTGAGTTCTGTGTTTGTGATCCATGACCAGTTACTACCACACATTGGGTTCCGGTAACTCGACCCCTCTCGACTTATTAATCAACATGATCTCTGTCCAGGAGTTGCAACTAGTTTCTGGTGTTTGTAGGTAGTGTTAGTAGTCTACCAAGTGGCACCCGGTACAGGTGGGCTTGGGACAGACTAGGCACAGTGGCACGGTGTACCAAGTGGAACCCGGATGGTGGGCTTGGGAACCCTGCTCACATCGTTTGGGGCCGTGAGCGACACCCCGGCCGGATCTCCTTGCGGATGGAACCCGAATAGGCGATAAACCTGGACTAGAGACTTGTTCGGTTAGTCAGGTCATGGCCGACTCCCTCGCCCGGCTTCCGCTTGAAGGTTGCCGAGGTACATGACGTGTACAGGGCGATAAGTGGCGAAAGCGTGTGTGAAGAAGTACACCCCTGCAGGGTTATCATTATCTATTCGAATAGCCGGATTCCTCGGATATGGAAACGTGGACCCCTTGCATAGTTCATAGACAAGTGAAAGTGGATACTCTAAAATACGCAAGATAAGCGTGAGTGCTATGGATGGCATTCTCGTAGGGAGACGAGAGCGGATCCATAGTGGTGTATTGATATGGTGAATATGTGGACTCGTGTGCGCCACCTCAAAAGAGTTACTGCAGTCGTAGTTCAGGTTAGCCACCGAGTCAAAGCTGGCTTGCTGCAGTTAAACTCCACCACCCCTTTGTTGATAATGATGCATATGTAGATAGATCTGATGTAAGTCTTGCTGGGTACATTTGTACTCACGTTGCTTAATTTATGTTTTTGCAGAGAGACTTCAGTCTCACTAGTAGTTCCACGTGGACTTCGACGTTTAGCTTGTTACCTCAGCTACGATCTTGTGCCCTCGGCAGGATCTGGTAGATAGTCAGGCTTCTTAGCCTTTTTCATTTATAGATGTCTGTACTCAGACATGATAGCTTCCGCTTGTGCTTTGATTTGTATGCTCTGAGTGTTGGGTCATGAGACCCATGTTTGTAATATCTCGCTCCTCGGAGCCTATTGAATAATTACTTGAGTTGTAGAGTCATGTTGTGATGCCATGTTGTATCTGCACATATCGAGCATATTGTGTGTATGTTGTTGAAATGCTTGGTATGTGTGGGATCTGACTATCTAGTTGTTTATCCTTAGTAGCCTCTCTTACCGGGAAATGTATCCTAGTGTTTCCACTGAGCCATGGTAGCTTGCTACTGCTCCGGAACACTTAGGCTGGCCGGCATGTGTCCTTCTTCATTCCTGTGTCTGTCCCTTCGGGGAAATGTCACGCGATGAATACCGGAGTCCTGTTAGCCCGCTACAGCCCGGTTCACCGGAGTCCTGCTAGCCCAGTGCTACAGCCTGGATTCACTCGCTGATGACCGACACGTTCGATGTTGGGTCATGGATGCCTGTCCCTGTAAGTTTGTGCCACTTTGGGTTTACGACTAGCCATGTCAGCCCGGGCTCCTTACCATATGGATGCTAGCGACACTATCATATACGTGTGCCAAAAGATGCAAACGGTCCCGGGCAAAGGTAAGGCGACACCCGTGGGAATACCGTGCGTGAGGCCGCAAAGTGATATGGGGTGTTACATGCTAGATCGATGTGGCATTGAGTCGGGGTCCTGACAGCAGCCCAACGCTCGGCGCAAGCCCGACGAGCGTCAGACATGGACACGACGGAAGATCACACGCGAACAGCGGAAGGAAGATTCCGGCGCACCCCTACCTGGCGCGCCAAATGTCGGGTTTCGGGTTCCGGTAGACCCTTGAGGTTCGAACACTGGGTGCGCACGGAGATCTCTCCCCTACCGATCTACGTCCGATCCTCTCGTGCGAACTAAGATAAAAAATGATGAACACCACAAGGAACATGATGTTTATACTGGTTCGGGTCACCGTTGTGGTGTAATACCCTACTCGAGTGTGTGGTGTGGTGGATTGCCTCTGGGGCTGATGATGGACAGTACAAGGGAAGAACAGTCTCGCGAGAGGTGTTCTTGAGCTGGTGCGATGAACTGCTAGGGTGAGTTCAGTCGCCTCTCTCTCTGCTATGGTTCTACCAGATTTCCAGCCGTCGTGCCCGTGTCGTCCCTTCTCGATGTCTCGAGGTTTTTCCAGATGTCTCTACTCTGTGGTAGCTAGCTCTATTTATAGAGGCACTGGGCCTCTCCCCGAATAATTGAGTGGGAAGGGTGCCAACAATTGGCCATTTCGAAGGGGAACATCCAGTACAAGTTATCCTGACCAAAGGTGGTATTCGGCTGCCAAAAGCACTGGCGATGGTGCCGTCTTGGGCTCCACGGTGACCTCCATCCTGCCGTCCGGCTGGTCTTGGTCCCGTTGCACCGGAATGGCAACCTTTGCCTGATGCCTTGGCCTGTGCTTGCCCCCTTTGCACCAAAGGGGAAACAAGGACACTGCGCAGGCCGGCGCCCGCCTGGCGCCCGCCTGGTCTCGATCGTCATGGCTTGCGTCACGGATTCCTCGTGAGGTACCCTTGCATTGATCTCTCCGCCTCCTCGCGAGCCTGCCTGATGAGGCGGCCTCTGAGGAAGCTTCCTGTCGTCCGCCCCGCGAGGCTTGGCCCCTCGCGAGGGTCTTGAGCTTGAGCTCATGAAGATGGGCCGCACTGGGCCCCCGTTTGAGCCACGCCACAGGCCGCAGGCAGGCAAGTCTGGGGACCCACGTTCCCAGAACGCCGACAAACAAGACAAAAAAAATACTCCCTCCAGTCGCAGTCGGTGTTGTTGACTAAATTATGGTCAAATTTAGATCTCGAGAAGCGCGGACGCGCTACATTGTGGAATTTAGTGCTATAATTTTTGCTTTTGCTATAGTCGGTCTTGTTGACTAAATTTATGGTCAAATTTAGATCTCGAGAAGCATGGATGCCCTACATTGAAATGGATGGAGTACAAATTTAATCTTACTGCATTCTTATGAAATTTAGCTCCCACTCAAAACTCTTGTAAAGAAATGTTTTTCCTATGATGCATTCCAATAAACTTGTTCTTCTGACTCACTTGAGTTTTAAATCTAAAATCATGCCACTTATGAAATCGACACTAACATGCATATAAGCTAAAAATAGGTCGTGCTCAACAGCTTGGATTTGAGCAATTCAGCATTGCTCAGAGCACTTTACATCCCAATTCCGCGGAGCATGCATCAGGCTAGCTTTCTCTGCTAGCAAAACAAGGACCAACACCCATAATTTGAGAGCAATAGACCAAAAATTTTCCTGTAAAAGAAAGGCCCAACACTCATATCTCAGTCCTACGAGACAGGCGGGGCAAACCTCACAAAAGAGACCAAGAGCATCTACAGCCGGACATTCCAAACCGTTCTCAAACACTCGAGTTGACCGACAGGTAAAAAAAGACACATTCGGGCGCCTCAAATCGGCCCCAAACGTCCGACCTATCCGGCACCCCTCATATCCAGCCTAAATGTAAGGCAGATATGAGGCGGTCCAGGCACATCCGCCACGTCAGCCTGGCCTTCCATCGAACCCACAAATATCCCCTCAGATGAACCCTAGAACGCAGTCCGCTTGCTCCACTTCACTATCTGTTCACTCCTCTTTCCAATCTATCACCTGCTCTCCTAGTCCGATCCATGGCAGGTGATCGTAGCAACTCCAGCTCCGGTGGCGATGAAAGCAATGAAGGAAATATGCCCTAGAGGCAATAATAAAGTTGTTATTTTATATTTTCTTATATCGTGATGAATGTTTATTATTCATGCTAGAAATTGTATTAGCTAGAAACTTGATACATGGGTGAATACATAGACAAAACACCGTGTCCCTAGTAAGCCTCTACTAGACTACCTCGTTAAGCAAAGATGGTTAAGTTTCCTAACCATAGACATGTGTTTTCATTTGATGAACGGGATCACATCATTAGACAAGACCCATTCGTTAGCTTAGCATAATGATCGTTAAGTTTTTTTGGTATTGCTTTCTTCATGTCATATACATATTCCTTTGACTACGAGATTATGCAACTCCCGGATACCGGAGGAATACCTTGTGTGCTATCAAACGTCACAACGTAACTGGGTGATTATAAAGATGCTCTACAGGTATCTCCGAAGGTGTTTGTTGGGTTGGCATAGATCGAGATTAGGATTTGTCATTCCGAGTATTGAGAGGTATCTCTAGGCCCTCTCTGTAATACACATCATAAAAAGCCTTGCAAGCAATGTGACTAATGATTTAGTTGCGGGATGATGTATGATCCGTCTCCAACGTATCTATAATTTTTGATTGTTCCATGCTATTATATTATCAACCTTGGATGTTTTATATGCATTTATATGCTATTTTATATGATTTTTGGGACTAACCTATTAATCTAGAGCCTAGTGCCAGTTTATGCTTTTTCCTTGTTTTAGAGTATCGCAGAAAAGGAAAATCAAACAGAGTCCAATTGACCTGAAACTTCACGAAACTTATTTTTGTAAGGAAAGCAACCCGGGAGACTTGGAGTCCACGTAAGGGAAGCAACAAGGAAGCCACGAGGCAGGGGGCGCGCCCACCCCCCTGGGTGCGCCCTCCACCCTCGTGGGCCCCTCGTGGCTCCCCTGACGTACTTCTTCCTCCTATATATCTCCATATACCCTAAAAACTTCGGGGAGCACAATAGATCGGGAGTTCCGCCGCCAGAAGCCTCCGTAGCCATCGAAAGCCAATCTAGACCCATTCCGGCACCCTGCCGGAGGGGGAGTCCCTCTCCGGTGGCCATCTTCATCATCCCGGTGCTCTCCATGACGAGGAGGGAGTAGTTCTCCCTCGGGGCTGAGGGTATGTACCAGTAGCTATGTGTTTGATCTCTCTCTCTCTCTCTCTCTCTCCCTCCCTCCCTCCCTCTCTCTCTCGTATTCTTGATTTGGCACGATCTTGATGTATCCCGAGCTTTGCTATCATAGTTGGATCTTATGTTTCTCCTCCCCCTCTACTCTCTTGTAATGGATTGAGTTTCCCCTTTGAAGTTATCTTATCGGATTAAGTCTTTAAAAATTTGAGAATACTTGATGTATGTCTTGCCGTGCGTATCTGTGGTGACAATGGGATATGACGTGATTCACTTGATGTATGTTTTGGTGATCAACTTGCGGGTTCCGCCCATGAACCTATGCATATGGGTTGGCACACGTTTTCGTCGTGATTCTCCGGTAGAAACTTTGGGGCACTCTTTGAGGTCCTTTGTGTTGGTTGAATAGATGAATCTGAGATTGTGTGACGCATATCGTATAATCATACCCACGGATACTTGAGGTGACATTGGAGTATCTAGGTGACACTAGGGTTTTGGTTGATTTGTGTCTTAAGGTGTTATTCTAGTACGAACTCTAGGGCTATTTGTGACACTTATAGGAATAGCCCAACGGATTGATTGGAAAGAATAACTTTGAGGTGGTTTCGTACCCTACCATAATCTCTTCGTCCGTTCTCCGCTATTAGTGACTTTGGAGTGACTCTTTGTTGCATGTTGAGGGATAGTCATGTGATCCAATTATGTTAATATTGTTGAGAGGACTTGCACTAGTGAAAGTATGAACCCTAAGCCTTGTTTCGTATCATTGCAATACCATTTATGCTCACTTTTATCACTTGCTACCTTGCTGTTTTTATATTTTCAGATTACAAAAACCTTTATCTACTATCCATATACCACCTGTATCACCACCTCTTCGCCGAACTAGTGCACCTATACAATTTACCATTGTATTGGGTGTGTTGGGGACACAAGAGACTCTTTGTTATTTGGTTGCAGGGTTGCTTGAGAGAGACCATCTTCATCCTACGCCTCCTACGTATTGATAAACCATAGGTCATCCACTTGAGGGAATTTGCTACTGTCCTACAAACCTCTGCACTTGGAGACCCAACAACGTCTACAATAAGAAGGTTGTGTAGTATACATCAAGCTCTTTTCTGGCGCCGTTGCCGGGGAGGTGAGTGCTTGAAGGTATATCTTTAGATCTTGCAATCGAATCTTTTTGTTTCTTGTTTTAGCACTAGTTTAGTTTATAAAAGAAAACTACCAAAAAATGGAATTAAGGGTACCTCATATGCTTCATCTTTTTAATATATATCATGAAAATAAGGATTCCGATAATTGTGCTCAAGTGCTAGAGGAAGAATGCATTAGAATGTTTGGCACTAAATATTCGAATGATGAGCATGATTGCAATGTTGTTAGTATGAATTCCTTGAATATCTATGATGCTAATGATATGCAAAGCCACAAGCTTGGGAAGCTATGTTTGATGAAGATGATATTTTTTGTCCCCCAAGCTTTGATGAGCAAATTTACTATGATGAAAGCATGCCTCCTATCTATGATGATTATTGTGATGACACGTATGATTTAAAGAATAATGATAACCATGAAACTTGTCATCTTGATCTTAATTTTCAATCGCATGATAGTTATTTTGTTGAGTTTGCTCCCACTATTATTCATGAGAAGAAATTTGCTTATGTGGAGAGTAATAAAAATTCTATGCTTGTAGATCATGAAAAGAATGCTTTGTGTGATAGTTATATTGTTGAATTCATTCATGATGCTACTGAAAATTATTACGAGGGAGGAATATATGCTTGTAGGAATTGCAACAATATCAAGTTTCCTCTCTATGTGCTTAAAGTTAAGTTATGCTTGTTTTGCCTTCCTATGCTAGTTGATTATTGTTCCCATAAGTTGTTTGCTCACAAAATCCCTATGCATAGGAAGTGGGTTAGACTTAAATGTGCTAGTCATATTCTTCATGATGCTCTCCTTATGTTTCAATTCTTATCCTTTATGTGAGCATCATTGAAATCATCATGCCTAGCTAGGGGCGTTAAACGATAGCGCTTGTTGGGAGGCAACCCAACTTTATTTTTGTTCCTTTATTTTTTCTCCTGTCTAGTAATAAATAATTCATCTATCCTCTGTTTAGATGTGGTTTTACTGTTTTAATTAGTGTTTGTGCCAAGTAGAACCTTTGGGAAGACTTGGGGAAAGTCTTGTTGATCTTGCTGTAAAAAACAGAAACTTTAGCGCTCACGAGAATTGCTGCTATTTTTTATTGGAGAGTGCTATTTAGTTAATTATTTTTGCAGATTATTAATATATAAATTCCTCACGTCCATCAATTTATTTAAGAATTTTATGAGTTCCAGAAGTATACGTTCGATAGAGATTACTACAGACCGTTCTGTTTTTGACAGATTCTGTTTTCTATGTGTTGTTTGCTTATTTTGATGAGTAGTATCGGAGGGTATGAACCATAGATAAGTTGGAATACAGTAGATATTACACCAATATAAATAAATAATGAGTTCATTATAGTACCTTGAAGTGGTGCTTTGTTTTCTTATACTAACGGAGCTTATGAGTTTTCTGTTAAGTTTTGTGTTGTGAAGTTTTCAAGTTTTGGGTAAAGATTCGATGGACTATGGAATAAGGAGTGGTAAGAGCCTAATCTTGGGGATGCCCAAGGCACCCCAAGGTAATATTCAAGGACAACCAAAAGCCTAAGCTTGGGGATGCCCCGGAAGGCATCCCCTCTTTTGTCTTCGTTCATCGGTAACTTTACTTGGAGCTATATTTTTATTTACCACATGATATGTGTTTTGCTTGGAGCGTCATTTTATTTCATTTTGTTTTGCTTGCTGTTTGAATAAAATACCAAGATCTGAAATTATTAAATGTTAGAGAGTCTTCATATAGTTGCATAATTGTTCTACTACTCATTGATCTTCACTTATATCTTTCGGAGTAGTTCGTCATTTGCTCTAGTGCTTCACTTATATCTTCTTAGAGCACGGTTGTGGTTTTATTTTGAAGAAATAATTGATCTCTCATGCTTCATTTATATTATTTTGAGAGTCTTTAGAACAGCATGGTAACTTGCTTTGGTTATGAATGTAGTCCTAATATGATGGGCATCCAAGAGGGATATAATAAAAACTTTCATATAAAGTGCATTGAATACTATGAGAAGTTTGATACTTGACGATTGTTTTGAGATATGAAGATGGTGATATTAGAGTCATGCTAGTTGAGTAGTTGTGAATTTGAGAAATACTTGTGTTAAAGCTTGTGATTCCCGTAGCATGCACGTATGGTGAACCGTTATGTGATGAAGTCGGAGCATGATTTATTTATTGATTGTCTTCCTTATGAGTGGCGGTCGGGGACGAACGATGGTCTTTTCCTACCAATCTATCCCCCTAGGAGCATGCACGTAATACTTTACTTTGATAACTTGTAGATTTTTGAAATAAGTATATGAGTTCTCTATGACTAATGTTGAGTCCATGCATCATACACACTCTCACCCTTCCACCATTGCTATCCCCTCTAATACCGTGCACCTTTCGCCGGTATCATACACCCACCATATACCTTCCTCAAAACAGCCACCATACCTACCTATCATGGCATTTCCATAGCCATTCCGAGATATATTGCCATGCAACTTTCCACCATTCCGTTATTATGACACGCTTCATCATTGTCATATTGTTTTGGATGATCATGTAGTTGACATCGTATTTGTGGCAAAGCCACCGTTCATAATTCTTTCATACTTGTCACTCATGAGTCATTGCACATCCCGGTACACCTCCGGAGGCATTCATATAGAGTCATATCTTGTTCTAAGTATCAAGTTGTAATTCTTGAGTTGTAAGTAAATAAAAGTGTGATGATCACCATTGTTAGAGCATTGTCCCAGTGAGGAAAGGATGATGGAGGCTATGATTCCCCCACAAGTCGGGATGAGACTCCGGACGAAAAATAAAAAAATGGAGAAAAAAAGAAGCCATAAAAAAAGAGAAAGGCCCAAATAAAAAAAATAAAAAAATAAAAAAAAATGAGAGAAAAAGAGAGAAGGGGCAATGCTACTATCCTTTTACCACACTTGTGCTTCAAAGTAGCACCATAATCTTCATGATAGAGAGTCTCTTATTTTTTCACTTTCATATACTAGTGGCAAATTTTCATTATAGAACTTGGCTTGTATATTCCAATGATGGGCTTCCTCAAAATGCCCTAGGTCTTCGTGAGCAAGCGAGTTGGATGCACACCCACTAGTTTCTTTTGTTGAGCTTTCATACATTTATAGCTCTAGTGCATCCGTTGCATGGCAATCCCTACTCACTCACATTGATATCTATTAATGGGCATCTCCATAGCCTGTTGATACGCCTAGTTGATGTGAGACTATCTTCTCCTTTTTGTCTTCTCCACAACCACCATTCTATTCCACCTATAGTGCTATGTTCATGGCTCATGCTCATGTATTGCGTGAAGATTGAAAAGGTTTGAGAACATCAAAAGTATGAAACAATTGCTTGGCTTGTCATCGGGGTTGTGCATGATTTAAATATGTTGTGTGGTGAAGATGGAGCATAGCCACACTATATGATTTTATATGGATAGCTTTCTTTGGCCATGTTATTTTGAGAAGACATGATTGCTTTGTTAGTATGATTGAAGTATTATTATTTTTATGTCAATATTAAACTTTTGTCTTGAATCTTATGGATCTGAATATTCTTGCCACAATAAAGAGAACTACATGGATAAATATGTTAGGTAGCATTCCACATCAAAAATTCTGTTTTTATCATTTACCTACTCGAGGACGAGCAGAAATTAAGCTTGGGGATGTTGATACGTCTCCAACGTATCTATAATTTTTTATTGTTCCATGCTATTATATTATCAACCTTGGATGTTTTATATGCATTTATATGCTATTTTATATGATTTTTGGGACTAACCTATTAACCTAGAGCCCAGTGTCAGTTTCTGATTTTCCTTGTTTTAGAGTATCGCAGAAAAGGAAAATCAAACGGAGTCCAATTTACCTGAAACTTCACGAAACTTATTTTTGGAAGGAAAGCAACCCGGGAGACTTGGAGTCCACATAAGGGAAGCAATGAGGAAGCCACGAGGCAAGGGGCGCGCCCACACCCCTGGGCGCGCCCTCCACCCTCGTGGGCCCCTCGTGGCTCCCCTGACGTATTTCTTCCTCCTATATATCTCCATATACCCTAAAAACTTCGGGGAGCACAATAGATCGAGAGTTCCGCCGCCAGAAGCCTCCATAGCCACCGAAAGCCAATCTAGACCCGTTCTGGCACCCTGCCAGAGGGGGAATCCCTCTCCGGTGGCCATCTTCATCATCCCGATGCTCTCCATGACGAGGAGGGAGTAGTTCTCCCTCGGGGCTGAGGGTATGTACCAGTAGCTATGTGTTTGATCTCTCTCTCTCTCTCTCTCCCTCTCTCTCTCTCTCGTGTTCTTGATTTGGCACGATCTTGATGTATCGCGAGCTTTGCTATTATAGTTGGATCTTATGTTTCTCCTCCTCCTCTACTCTCTTGTAATGGATTGAGTTTCCTCTTTGAAGTTATCTTATCGGATTGAGTCTTTAAAGATTTGAGAACACTTGATGTATGTTTTGGTGATCAACTTGCAGGTTCCGCCCATGAACCTATGCATAGGGGTTGGCACACATTTTCGTCGTGATTCTCTGGTAGAAACTTTGGGGCACTCTTTGGGGTCCTTTGTGTTGGTTGAATAGATGAATCTGAGATTGTGTGACGCATATCGTATAATCATACCAACGGATACTTGAGGTGACATTGGAGTATCTAGGTGACATTAGGGTTTTGGTTAATTTGTGTCTTAAGGTGTTATTCTAGTACGAACTCTAGGGCTGTTTGTGACACCTATAGGAATAGCCCAATGGATTGATTGGAAAGAATAATGATACGTCTCCAACGTATCTACTTTTCCAAACATTTTTGCCCTTGTTTTGGACTCTTACTTGCATGATTTGAATGGAACTAACCCAGACTGACGTTGTTTTCAGTAGAACTACCATGGTGTTATTTATGTGTAGGAGCAAACGTTCTCGGAATGACCTGAAACTTCACGGAGACACCTTTCAGAAAATAAGAAAAATACATGCCAAAGATGAAGGCCAGGGGGCCCACCGTCTTGCCACGAGGGTGGGGGCGCGCCCCCCTACCTCGTGGGCCCCTTGTTGCCTCTCCGACTCCAACTCCACCTCCATATATTGAGTTTCGATGAGAAAAAAATCAGAGAGAAGAAATCATCGCGTTTTACGATATGGAGCCGCCGCCAAGCCCTAAAACCTCTCAGGAGGGCTGATTTGGAGTCCGTTTGGGGCTCCGGAGAGGGGAATCCGTCGCCATCATCATCATCAACCATCCCCCATCACCAATTTCATGATGCTCACCGCCGTGCGTGAGTAATTCCATCGTAGGCTTGCTGGACGGTGATGGGTTGGATGGGATCTATCATGTAATCGAGTTAGTTTTGTTAGGGTTTGATCCCTAGTGTCCACTATGTTGTGATATTGATGTTGCTATGACTTTGCTGTGCTTAATGCTTGTCACTAGGGCCCGAGTGCCATGATTTCAGATCCGAACCTATTATGTTTTCATCAATATATGAGTGTTCTTGATCCTAACTTGCAAGTCTATAGTCACCTATTATGTGTTATGATTCGTTAACCCCGAAGTGACAATAATCGGGATACTTACCGGTGATGACCGTAGTTTGAGGAGTTCATGTATTCACTATGTGTTAATGCTTTGTTCCGGTTCTCTATTAAAAGGAGACCTTAATATCCCTTAGTTTTCGTAAGGACCCCACTTCCACGGGAGGGTAGGACAAAAGATGCCATGCAAGTTCTTTTCCATAAGCACATATGACTATGTTCGGAATACATGCCTACATTATATCAATGAACTGGAGCTAGTTCCGTGTCACCCTAGGTTATGACTGTTACATGATGAACCGCATCTGGCATAATTCTCCATCACCGATCCATTGCCTACGAGCTTTCCACATATTGTTCTTCGCTTACTTACTTTCCCGTTGCTATTGCTACCATCACTACAAAATACCAAAAACATTGCTTTTACTACCGTTACCTTTTGTTACCGTTATCACTACTATCATATTACTTTGCTACTAAATACTTTGCTGCAGATATTAAGTTTACAGGTGTGGTTGAATTGACAACTCAGCTGCTAATACTTGAGAGTATTCTTTGGTTCCCCTTGTGTCGAATCAATAAATTTGGGTTGAATACTTTACCCTTGAAAACTATTGCGATCCCCTATACTTGCGGGTTATCAAGACCAATTTCTGGCGCCGTTGCGGGGAGCATAGCTCTATTCTTTGAGTCACTTGGGATATATATCTGCTTATCATTATGAAGAACTTGAGAGATCCAAAAACCAAGATCTATCCCTCAACTACGAGGGGAGGTAAGGAACTACCATCTAGCTCTGCACTTGATTCACCTTCTGTTTTGAATAAGCTTGCGACACCTACACCTGCTTCTGCTATTCATTCTAATATGTCGCATGTTATTGATGATGCCACTTCTGCTATGCATGATACTTATGATGAAACTACCTCTATGCCTGATACTACTGTGCCACTTAGTGCTTTTCTTGATGAACAACTTGCTAGGGCTAGAGAAATTGAAAATATTGAATCTGATGATACTGATGAAAGTGATGATGAAGAACCACTTGCTATTCCCAAGGGTTATGTATTTGATCAAGATGCTTCTTTAGCTATTTTAGCTTGCAAAAATAGAATCGAACTTAAAAAATTATTAGCTAAATGGAGTAAGTAATCCCTAAATGATAGAATGAAACCTGACCCTGCTTTGGCTACTTCACCTATCTTTGTTACTGATAAGGATTATGAATCCTCTGTTGATCCTAATATAATTACTTTGGTTGAATCTGATCCTTTTCATGGTTATGAATCTGAAATTGTTGTGGCACATCTTACTAAATTGAGTGATATAGCTACCCTGTTCACTAAAGATGAGAGAACTCGCTACTTTTATATCCTTAAAATATTTCCGTTCTCATTAAAGGGTGATGCTAAGATATGGTTTAATTCTCTTGATCCTGGTTGTGTGCGTAGTCCCCAGGATATGATT
Source organism: Triticum dicoccoides (assembly GCF_002162155.2). NCBI lineage: Eukaryota > Viridiplantae > Streptophyta > Magnoliopsida > Poales > Poaceae > Triticum > Triticum dicoccoides. Next base: position 561,969,123 of record NC_041380.1, on the reverse strand, counting down.
TATTACTTCTCTGCTAAATATTTCCCTGCTCATAAGAAACAAGCTGCTTTAAGGGATATATATATAATTTTGTGCAAATTGAAGAAGAGAGTCTCCCACAAGCTTGGCGGAGGCTTCTCCAATTACTTAATGCTTTGCCTGATCATCCTCTTAAGAAAAATGAAATACTTGATATCTTTTATAATGGACTAACCGATGCCTCCAGAGATTACCTGGATAGTTGTGTTGGTTCTGTTTTCAGGGAAAGAACACCGGATGAAGCTGAAGTTCTATTGAATAATATGTTGGCAAATGAAAATACTTGGACACCTCCGGAGCCAATTCCTGAGCCTATTCCTAAACCAACTCCGAAGAAGAGGGGTATTCTATTTCTCAGTCCTGAAGATCTGCAAGAGGCAAAGAAATCTATGAAAGAAAAGGGTATTAAAGCTGAAGATGTTAAGAATTTAACTCCTATTGAAGAAATACATGGTCTTAATTTACCGCCTGTTGAAGACACATATAATCCAAATCGTTTGCCTATTGAAGAAACTCATGGTCTTGATAACCCGACACAAGTAGTAAAGGTAAATTCTCTCTATAGATATGATAAAGCTGTAATCACATTTACTAAGTTTGCTAGCCCATGCTTAGATGAGTTTGATAAATTTATGGCTAAGAAAGAAGACTTTAATGCTTATTTTGGTAGATAACAGAAATACAATTCAAATATGCTTGGACACTTGGGTGATTATATGGCTAATGTTAAAGGTGAACTTAAACTTATTAGTAAACATGCTTCTATGGTTACCACTCAAGTAGAACAAGTACTTAAAGCTCAGAATGATTTGCTCAATGAATTGAACAGTAAGAATAATGATCATGCTGTTAGAGTTATGACTAGAGGTGGTAGAATGACTCAGGAACCTTTGTATCCTGAAGGCCATCCTAGGAGAATTGAGCAAGATTCTCAGAGAAATAATATAGATGCACCTAGTTCTTCTAAAAAGAAGAAAATGAAAAATGATAGGACTTTGCATGCTTCTAGTGATCCTATTGTTGAAACACTTGAGAATTCAGATGATATTTCTATTTCTGATGCTGAAACTCAATCTGGTAATGAACCTGAAACTAATGATAATGTTAATAATAATGTTCATGATGATGCTCAACCTAGTAATGACAATGATATAGAAATTGAACCTGCTGTTGATCTTGATAACCCACAATCAAATAATCAACGTTATGATAAGAAAGACTTTGTTGCTAGGAAACATGGTAAAGAAAGAGAGCCTTGGGTTCAGAAACCCATGCCTTTTCCTCCCAAACCATCCAAGAAAAAAGATGATGAGGATTTTGAGCGCTTTGCTAAAATGATTAGACCTATCTTTTTGCGTATGCGATTAACTGATATGCTCAAAACCAATCCTTATGCTAAGTACATGACAAATATTATTACAAATAAAAGAAAGATATCGGAAGCTGAAATTTCCACCATGCTTGTTAATTATACTTTTAAGGGTGGAATACCAAAGAAACTTGGAGATCCAGGAGTACCCACTATACCATGCTCCATTAAAAGAAATTATGTTAAAACTGCTTTATGTGATCTTGGAGCCGGTGTTAGTGTTATGCCTCTCTCTTTATATCGTAGACTTGAATTGAATAAGTTGACACCTACTGAAATATCTTTGCAAATGGCTGATAAATCAACTGCTATACCTGTCGGTATTTGTGAGGATGTGCCTGTTGTAGTTGCAAACGTTACTATTTTAATGGACTTTGTCATTCTTGATATTCCCGAGGACGATAGTATGTCTATTATTCCTGGAAGACCCTTTTTGAATACTACAGTGGCTGTTATTGATTGCACTAAAGGCAATGTCACTTTTCATGTTAATGGTAATGAGCATACGGTACACTTTCCGAAGAAACAACCTCAAGTTCACAGTATCAATTCTATTGGAAAAATTCCATCGATTATATTTGGAGGTTTTGAATTTCCTCTTCCTACTGTCAAGAAGAAATATGATATCTTATTATTGGGGATGTGCATATCCCGTTTGAGGTAACATAGTGTTATTTGAAATTTCTTCGGTTCCATGTTATTCGGAATGAGTTCGTTAACAAGACTTGATCAACCTTGTTAGTGGATTCCTTTTGATGATCATGAGATGGATGAAACTAGAAGGCACAACCTTCTGTACCCCACTTTTACTTTCTGTTATTTATATTAAATAAAATAAAAATAAATATTTTTCTGTCTGTTATCTGATTATCCGTGCAATATAAAAATACCTCGAAAATAAAAGTTCTCCAAATGCCTTGAAAATTAAATATAATTTTTTCTAGAATATTTGAGGATTTATGGAACAAAGAACACACCAGGGGGCCAACCACCTTGCCACGAGGGTGGAGGGCGCGCCTACCCCTCTTGGGCGCGCCCCTGCCTCGTGGGCCCATGGTGGCCCTCCTCCACTTATTCCTGCGCCCACACACTTCATCTTTCTCCTACAAACACGAAAAACCAGCTCAAACCCAAGTCCAAGCTCGTTTTGCTGCCATTTTCGATCTCCTTGCTCAAAGCACCTCTCACAAAACTGCTTGGGGAGATTGTTCCTTGGTATATGACTCCTCCATTGGTCCAATTAGTTTTTGTTCTAGTGCTTTATTCATTGCAAATTTTTGCTGCTTAGGTGACCCTGTTCTTGAGCTTGCATGTCAAATTTATATGGTTAAAAGTAGTTTTGATGCATGATATAGGCCCTAGGTACTTGTAGGAGTAGTTACTATCAATATTATTGAGTTTGGTTTACTTCTATTTTGAAGTTACTAAAAATTTTCAGAATTTTTCACAGGAAGAAAAAAATGCTTAGGAAAATGTTCCAAGGTGGTTCTTCAAAGAAGCAAGGACCCAGGCTTGCAATGCGTGATGCTGACGAAGAGCCATCAAGAGACGCTCCAGTGCGTCCTTGTGAGTGGCCTTCTGAAAATTTGATGTATCAAGCGGGAATGAAAGAAGAATTCAACGCATATTTGCGTAACGCTGATCTCGTGAGCTTCGAGGAAGAGAAGTGCAATCAGTATCATGAGCTCACTAGCTCTTTTGTGAGGAGGTTTGAATTTTCCACTTCACGTAATTCTCCAACTGTCCTGTTTGATCTTTATGATAAATCTTATACCATGGACTTAGAGGATTTTACCACTGCATGCAAACTTCCACAATGTGGTAGTATAAGGGATCCTCACAAATCTGAATTTAGAGATTTTCTTGCTGATATAACTGTGGGAGAATCTAGGGATATTACACAAGCTACCATAGGGAGCATTCACTTTCCTGCCATACATTATTTTGCTCTCTTCATAGGTAGATGCATAAATGGTAAAGATGAGGTATGTCACGTGTGTGTCCCTGACCTCAATATTCTTAGGAGTGCTGTCTTAGGAGACAAATCATATAATTTGGGAGCTATTGTTGCACGTAGGTTGCATCTTAATAGACGTAATGTAGATTTCTTTCGTGGAATTTATGCAACCCGCGTAGCTAATTTTCTTGGTATAGATGTGCGCGAAGATGATATTGAATTACCTCTTGCCTATCTAGATTTTAATGCTATGGTTCACCACCAGTTTGTCGAGAGGAACGAATCACCTCTCTAGTATCGACTAATCTTTGACAGACGTCGTGTTGTCCGTATTACTCTCCCTGCTCCCGCTTTCTTTGATTATCAGGCAAGAGGAGGATATACTATTACCAGAGAGGAGGCAGATGAGTACGAGAGGAGAGAGGAGGCTGCTCGTCGCCACGCTGCATCTCAGCAGGCGATAGCTGCCGCATCACAGTACGACCCCAACAACTATTATTATGGATATCCGCCAGGCCAGCCGTGGTCATAGACCAACTTAGGCCAAAAGCCTAAGCTTGGGGGAGTACGTATTTCTCACCGACAATACATTTATGTTCACACACTCATTGCTAGATGTTGATGTCTACTACACAACCTTCTTCTTGTAGACGTTGTTGGGCCTCCAAGTGCAGAGGTTTGTAGGACAATAGCAAATTTCCCTCAAGTGGATGACCTAAGGTTTATCAATCCGTAGGAGGCGTAGGATGAAGATGGTCTCTCTCAAGCAACCCTGCAACCAAATAACAAAGAGTCTCTTGTGTCCCCAACACACCCAATACAATGGTAAATTGTATAGGTGCACTAGTTCGGCGAAGAGATGGTGAAACAAGTGGTATATGGATGGTAGATAAAGGTATTTGTAATACGAAATTATAAAAACAGCAAGGTAACGAATGATAAAAGTGAGCGTAAACGGTATTGCAATGCGTTGAAACAAGGCCTAGGGTTCGTACTTTCGCTAGTGCAAGTTCCCTCAACAATACTAACATAATTGGATCATAAAACTATCCCTCAACATGCAACAAAGAGTCACTCCAAAGTCACTAATAGCGGAGAACGAACGGAGAGATTATGGTAGGGTATGAAACCACCTCAAAGTTATTCTTTCCAATCAATCTGGTGGGCTATTCCTATAAGTGTCACAAACAGCCCTAGAGTTTGTACTAGAATAACACCTTAATACACAAATCAACCAAAACCCTAATGTCACCTAGATACTCCAATGTCACCTCAAGTATCCGTGGGTATGATTATACGATATGCATCACACAATCTCAGATTCATCTATTCAACCAACACATAGAACCTCAAAGAGTGCCCCAAAGTTTCTACCAGAGAATCACGACGAAAACGTGTGCCAACCCCTATGCATAGGTTCATGGGCGGAACCCGCAAGTTGATCACCAAAACATACATCAAGTGAATCACGTGATATCCCATTGTCACCACAGATATCCACGGCAAGACATACATCAAGTGTTCTCAAGTCTTTAAAGACTCAATCCGGTAAGATTACTTCAAGAGGAAAACTCAATTCATTACAAGAGAGAAGAGGGGGAGGAGAAAACATCATAAGATCCAACTATAATAGCAAAGCTCGTGATACATCAAGATCGTGCCAAATCAAGAACACGAGAGAGAGAGAGAGATCAAACACATAGCTACGGGTACATACCCTCAGCCCCGAGGGAGAACTACTCCCTCCTCGTCATGGAGAGCACCGAGATGATGAAGATGGCCACCGGAGAAGGATTGCCCCCTCCGGCAGGGTGCCAGAACGAGTCTAGATTGGTTTTCGGTGGCTACGGAGGCTTCTGACGACGGAACTCCCGATCTATTCTCTGTTCTGGAAGTTTTAGGGTACGATGATATATATGGGTGCAGGAAGTACGTCGGAGGAGCCACGGGGGCCCCACGAGGTAGGGGGGCGCGCCCTAGGGGGGTGGGCGCGCCCCCACCCTCGTGGGCAGCCCGTGTCTCCCCTGACGTGCACTCCAAGTTCCCTGGGTTGCTTTCCTTCCAAAAATAACTTCTCTAGTTGATTTCGTTCCGTTTCAACTCCGTTTGATATTCCTTTTTCTCGAAACACTGAAATAGGCATAAAACAACAAATCTAGGCTGGGCCTCCGGTTAATAGGTTAGTCCCAAAAATAATATAAAAGTAGAAAATAAAGCCCAATATTGCCTAAAACAGTAGATAATATAGCATGGAGCAATCAAAAATTATAGATACATTGGAGACGTATCAAGCATCCCCAAGCTTAATTCCTGCTCGTCCTCGAGTAGGTAAATGATAAAAAGATAATTTTTGATGTGGAATGCTAGTTGGCACAATTACAATGTAATTCTTCTTAATTGTGGCATGAATATTCAAATCCATAAGATTCAAGACAAACGTTCATGTTGACATATAAATAATAATACTTCAAGCATACTAACTAAGCAATTATGTTTTCTCAAAATAACATGGCCAAAGAAAGGTATCCCTACAAAATCATATAGTCTGGCTATGCTCCATCTTCACCACACAACATATTTAAATCATGCACAACCCCGATGACAAGCCAAGCAATTGTTTCATACTTTTGATGTTCTCAAACTTTTTCAATCTTCACACAATACATGAGCGTGAGCCATGAACATAGCACTATAGGTGTAATAGAATGGTGGTTGTGGAGAAGACAAAAAGGAGAAGATAGTCTCACATCAACTAGGCGTATCAACGGGTTATGGAGATGCCCATCAATAGATATCAATGTGAGTGAGTAGGGATTGCCATGCAACGGATGCACTAGAGCTATAAATGTATGAAAGCTCAACAAAAAAAACTAGTGGGTGTGCATCCAACTCGCTTGCTCACGAAGACCTAGGGCATTTTGAGGAAGCCCATCATTGGAATATACAAGCCAAGTTCTATAATGAAAGATTCCCACTAGTATATGAAAGTGACAACATAGGAGACTCTCTATCATGAAGATCATGGTGCTACTTTGAAGCACAAGTGTGGTAAAAGGATAGTAGCATTGCCCCTTCTCTCTTTTTCTCTCATTTTTTTATTTTTTTATTTTTTTATTTGGGCCTTCTCTTTTTCTTTTTTATGGCCTCTTTTCTCTTTTTTGGGCTTCTTTGGCCTCTTTTATTTATTTAGTTTTGTCCGGAGTCTCATCCCGACTTATGGGGGAATCATAGTCTCCATCATCCTTTCCTCACTGGGACAATGCTCTAATAATGATGATCATCACACTTTTATTTACTTACAACTCAAGAATTACAACTCGATACTTAGAACAAGATATGACTCTATATGAATGCCTCCGGCGGTGTATCGGGATATGCAATGACTCATGAGTGACATGTATGAAAGAATTATGAATGGTGGCTTTGCCACAAATACGATGTCAACTACATGATCATGCTAAGCAATATGACAATGATGGAGTGTGTCATAAACGGAACGGCGGAAAGTTGCATGGCAATATATCTCGGAATGGCTATGGAAATGCCATAATCGGTAGGTATGGTGACTGTTTTGAGGAAGGTATATGGTGGGTTTATGGTACCGGCGAAAGTTGCGCGGTACTAGAGAGGCTAGCAATGGTGGAAGGGTGAGAGTGCGTATAATCCATGGACTCAACATTAGTCATAAAGAACTCATATACTTATTGCAAAAATCTACAAGTTATCAAAGCAAAGTATTACGCGCATGCTCCTAATGAAAACCTTAGAAAAAAGGTTCCTACCGATGCTCTTGTTAATAGGATCTCTGAACTTAATGATAATTTTGCCATCCAAAACAATGGGCTAGGTTTTTCCCTTGAACAAAGGCTCATAATGCAGCCAAAACAATGCTTATAATGATGAATTGATTGTGCTATATGAGCGGCCAAAGAAGGAACCAATACCTCCCGAGCTTGATCTTGGGGACTTCTATCCCATTAAATTTAGCCCTTTTGATTATTTTGCTTGCCACAAAGGAAGATTGCTGCTAAACGTAGGGAGTATGAGATGAGCTTTCGCGATTTATCTTATCATTATCATGGCAATACCTAGGTCTATCTTCGCTTTTATGCCTAGCTAGGGGCGTTAAACGATAGCGCTTTGATACGTCTCCAACGTATCTATAATTTTTTATTGTTCCATGCTATATTATATTCTATTTTGTACATTATTGGGCTTTATTATACACTTTTATATTATTTTTGGGACTAACCTACTAACCGGAGGCCCAGCCCAGAATTGCTGTTTTTTTGCCTATTTCAGAGTTTCGCAGAAAAAGAATATCAAATGGAGTCCAAACGGAATGAAACCTTCGGGAACGTGATTTTCGGAACGAACGTGATCCAGAGGACTTGGACCCTACATCAAGAAAGCAACCAGGAAGGCAAGAGGTAGGGGGGCGCGCCTACCCCCCCAGGCGCGCCCTCCACCCTCGTGGGGCCCATGTTGCTCCACCGGCGTACTCCTTCCTCCTATATATACCTACGTACCCCCAAACTACCAGATAAGGAGCCAAAAACCTAATTCCACCGCTGCAACCTTCTGTACCCGTGAGATCCCATCTTGGGGTCTTTCCCGGAGCTCCGCCGGAGGGGGCATCGATCACGGAGGGCTTCTACATCAACACCATAGCCTCTCTGATGATGTGTGAGTAGTTTACCTCAGACCTTCGGGTCCATAGTTATTTTCTAGATGGCTTCTTCTCTCTTTTTGGATCTCAATACAATGTTCTCCCCCTCTCATGTGGAGATCTATTCGATGTAATCTTCTTTTGCGGTGTGTTTGTTGAGACCGATGAATTGTGGGTTTATGATCAAGTTTATCTATAAACAATATTTGAATCTTCTCTAAATTCCTTTATGTATGATTGGTTATCTTTGCAAGTCTCTTCGAATTATCAGTTTGGTTTGGCCTACTAGATTGATCTTTCTTGCAATGGGAGAAGTGTTTAGCTTTGGGTTCAATCTTGCGGTGTCCTTTCCCAGTGACAGTAGGGGCAGTAAGGCACGTATTGTATTGTTGCCATCGAGGATAACAAGATGGGGTTTATATCATATTGCATGAGTTTATTGATACGTCTCCGTCGTATCTAATTTTCCAAACACTTTTGCCCTTGTTTTGGACTCTAACTTGCATGATTTGAATGGAACTAACCCGGACTGACGCTGTTTTTAGCAGAATTACCATGGTGTTATTTATGTGCAGAAACAAACGTTCTCGGAATGACCTGAAACTTCACGGAGCAACTTTTCAGAAAAATATGAAAAATATCTGCAAAAGAGGAAGTCCAGGGGGCCCACCACCTCTCCACGATTGTTGGGGGCGCGCCTGCCCCCCTAGAGCGCTCCCCCTACCTCGTGGGCCCCCTGTTGCCTCTCCGACTCCAACTCCAGCTCCATATATTTGTGTTTCGGGGAGAAAAAAATCAGAGAGAAGAAATCATTGCGTTTTACGATACGGAGCCGCCGCCAAGCCCTAAAACCTCTCGGGAGGGCTGATCAGGAGTCCGTCCGGGGCTCCGGAGAGGGGAATCCGTCGCCATCGTCATCATCAACCATCCTCCATCACCAATTTTATGATGCTCACCGCCGTGCGTGAGTAATTCCATCGTAGGCTTGCTGGACGGTGATGGGTTGGATGGGATCTATCATGTAATCGAGTTAGTTTTGTTAGGGTTTGATCCCTAGTATCCACTATGTTCTGAGATTGATGTTGCTATGACTTTGCTATGCTTAATGCTTGTCACTAGGGCCCGACTGCCATGATTTCAGATCTGAACCTATTATGTTTTCATCAATATATGAGTGTTCTTGATCCTATCTTGCAAGTCTATAGTCACCTATTATGTGTTATTATCCGTTAACCCCGAAGTGACAATAATTGGGATACTTACCGGTGATGACCATAGTTTGAGGAGTTCATGTATTCACTATATATTAATGCTTTGTTCCGGTTCTCTATTAAAAGGAGACCTTAATATCCCTTAGTTTCCGTAAGGACCCCGCTGCCACGGGTGGGTAGGACAAAAGATGTCATGCAAGTTCTTTTCCGTAAGCACGTCTGACTATGTTCGGAATACATGCCTACATTATATCAATGAACTCGAGCTAGTTCTGTGTCACCCTAGGTTATGACTGTTACATGATGAACCGCATTTGGCATAATTCTCCATCACTGATCCATTGCCTACGAGCTTTCCACATATTGTTCTTCGCTTACTTACTTTCCCGTTGCTATTGCTATCATCACTACAAAATACCAAAAACATTGTGCTACGTCTTGAGCTTGCGTTGGTTTTCCCCGAAGAGGAAGGGATGATGCAGCAGAGTAGCGTAAGTACTTCCCTCAGTTTTTGAGAACCAAGGTATCAATCCAGTAGGAGCCCACGCTCAAGTCCCTCGTACCTGCACAAAGCGATAAATACTTGCAACCAACGCGATTAGGGGTTGTCAAGCCCTTCACGGTCACTTACGAGAGTGAGATCTGATAGATATAATATTTTTGGTATTTTTGGTATAAAGATGCAAAGTAAAAAGTAAAGGCAAAGTAAAAAGCAAAGCAAGATTAAAGTAATGGAGATTGATATGATGAGAATAGACCCGGGGGTCATAGGTTTCACTAGTGGCTTCTCTTAAGAGCATAAGTATTCTACGGTGGGTGAACAAATTACTATTGAGAAATTGACAGAATTGAGCATAGTTATGAGAATATCTAGGCATGATCATGTATATAGGCATCACGTCCGTGACAAGTAGATCGAAACGATTCTGCATCTACTACTATTACTCCACTCATCGACCGCTATCCAGCATGCATCTACAGTATTAAGTTAAAAACAGAGTAACGCCTTAAGCAAGATGACATGATGTAGAGAGATAAATTCATGCAATATGAAATAAACCCCATCTTGTTATCCTTGATGGCAATGATACAATACGTGCCTTGATGCCCCTTCTGTCACTGGGTAAGGACACCGCAAGATCGAACCCAAAGCTAAGCACTTCTCCCATGGCAAGAACTACCAATCTAGTTGGCCAAACCAAACGGATAATTCGAAGAGACTTGCAAAGATAACCAATCATACATAAAAGAATTCAGAGAAGATTCAAATATTATTCATAGATAGACTTGATCACAAACCCACAATTCATCAGTCTCAACAAACACACCGCAAAAAGAAGATTACATCGAATAGATCTCCACAAGAGAGGGGGAGAACTTTGCATTGAGATTCAAAGAGAGAGAAGAATCCATCTAGCTACTAACTATGGACCCGAAGGTCTGAGGTAAACTACTCACACTTCATCGGAGAGGCTATGATGATATAGAAGCCCTCCGTGATGACGGCCCTCTTCCGGCGGAGCTCCGGAACATGCCCCAAGATGGGATCTCGTGGATATAGAAAGTTGCGGCGGTGGAATTAGGTTTTTGGCTCCTGTTCTGATAGTTTGGGGGTACGTGTGTATATATAGGAGGAATAAGTACGCCGGAGGAGCAACGAGGGGCCCACGAGGTAGGGGCGCGCCCAAGGGGGGCGCCCCCCACTCTCATGACCGCCTCTTTTGTTCCTTGGAGCAGGGCCCAAGTCTCCTGGATCACGTTCGGTGAGAAAATCACGTTCCCGAAGATTTTATTCCGTTTGGACTCCGTTTGATATTCCGTTTCTTCGAAACACTGAAATAGGCAAAAAACAACAATTCTGGGCTGGGCCTCCGGCTAATAGGTTAGTCCCAAAAATAATATAAAAGTGGAAAATAAAGCCCAATATAGTCCAGAACAGTAGATAATATAGCATGGAGCAATAAAAAATTATAGATATGTTGGAGACATATCAGGCATCCCCAAGCTTAATTCCTGCTCGTCCTTGAGTAGGTAAATGATAAAAAGAGAATTTTTGATGCGGAGTGCTACTTGGCATAATTTCAATGCAAATCTTCTTAATTATGGTATTAATATTCAGATTAGAAAGATTCAAGACAAAAGTTTATATTGACATAAAAATAATAATACTTCAAGCATACTAACAAAGCAATTATGTCTTCTCAAAATAACATGGCCAAAGAAAGTTATCCCTACAAAATCATATAGTCTGGCTATGCTCCATATTCACCACACAAAGTATTTAAATCATGCACAACCCCGATGACAAGCCAAGCAATTGTTTCATACACTAACTTTTTCAAAACTTTTTCAATCTTCACGCAATACATGAGCGTGAGCCATGGATATAGCACTATAGGTGGAATAGAATGGTGGTTGTGGAGAAGACAAAAAGGAGAAGATGGTCTGACATCAACTAGGCGTATCAACGGGCTATGGAGATGCCCATCAATAGATATCAATGTGAGTGAGTAGGGATTGCCATGCAACGGATGCACTAGAGCTATAAGTATATGAAAGCTCAAAAAGAAACTAAGTGGGTGTGGATCCAACTTGTTTGATCATGAAGACCTAGGGCTATTTTTTGAGGAAGCCCATCATTGGAATATACAAGCCAAGTTCTATAATGTAAAATTCCCACTAGTATATGAAAGTGATAACATGAGAGACTCTCTACTATGAAGATCATGGTGCTACTTTGAAGCACAAGTGTGGTAAAAGGATAGTAACATTGTCCCTTCTCTCTTTTTCTCTCATTTTTTTATTTGGGCCTTTTCTCTTTTTATGGCCTCTTTTTATTTGGGCTTCTTTGGCCCCTTTTTTTATTTATTTTATTTTTCGTCCGGAGTCTCATCCCGACTTATGGGTGAATCATAGTCTCCATCATTCTTTCCTCACTGGGACAATGCTCTAATAATGATGATCATCACACTTTTATTTTTCTTATAACTCAACAATTACAACTCGATACTTAGAACAAAATATGACTCTATGTGAATGCATCCGGCGGTGTACCGGGATATGCAATATGAAAATGATGGAGTGTGTCATGATAAACGGAACGGTGGAAAGTTCCATGGCAATATATCTCGGAATGGCTATGGAAATGCCATAATAGGTAGGTATGGTGGCTGTTTTGAGGAAGGTATATGGTAGGTGTATGATACCGGCGAAAGGAGCGCGGTATTAGAGAGGCTAGCAAAGGTGGAAGGCTGAGAGTGCGTATAATCCACGGACTCAACATTAGTCATAAAGAACTCATATACTTATTGCAAAAATCTAGAAGTTATCAAAGCAAAGTATTACGCGCATGATCCTAGGGGGATAGATTGGTAGGAAAAGACCATCGCTCGTCCTCGACCGCCACTCATAAGGAAGACAATCAATAAATAAATCATGCTCCGACTTCATCACATAACGGTTCACCATACGTGCATGCTACGGGAATCACAAACCTTAACACAAGTATTCTTTAAATTCACAACTACTCAAGTAGCATGACTTTAAAATTATCACCTCCATATCTCAAAACAATTGTCATGCTTCAATCTTTTCTTAGTATTCAACACACTCAAAAGAAAGTTTCACAAATCTTGAATACCAAGCATATTATTATTAAGCAAATTACCATGCTATTAAGAGACTCTCAAAATAATTTAAGTGAAGCATGAGAGATCAATAGTTTCTTTAAAACAAATCCACCACCGTGCTCTAAAATATCTAAGTGAAGCACATAGAGCAAAATTATAACGCTCAAAAGATATAAGTGAAGCACATAGAGCAAAACTACTTAGCTCAAAAGATATAAGTGAAGCACATAGAGTATTCTATCAAATTTTAATTCATGTATGGCTCTCTCAAAAGGTGTCTACAGAAAGTATGATTGTGGCATACTAATACACAAAGACACAAATAATACAAGACGCTCCAAGCAAAACACATATCATGTTGGTGAATAAAAATATAGCTCCAAGTAAATTACCGATGGAAGTGGACGAAAGAGGGGATGCCTCCCGGGGCATCCCCAAGCTTTGACTTTTTGGTGTCCTTGGATTATCTTGGGGGTGCCATGGGCATCCCCAAGCTTAGGCTCTTGCCACTCCTTGTTCCATGATCCATCAAAAGAATTTACCCAAAACTTGAAAACTTCATAACACAAAACTCAAAATAGAAAACTCGTGAGCTCCGTTAGCGAAAGAAAACAAAAGACCACTTGAAGGTAGTGTAATGAACTCATTCTTTATTTATATTGGTGTTAAACCTACTGTATTCCAACTTCTCTATGGATTATAAACTATTTTACTAGCCATAGATTCATCAAAATAAGCAAACAACACACGAAAAACAGAATCTGTCAAAAACAGAACAGTCTGTAGTAATCTGTACCTAGCACAAGATCTGGAACCCCAAAAATTCTAAAATAAATATCTGGAAGTGAGGAATTTATTTATTAATCATCTGCAAAAAGAATTAACTAAATATCACTCTCCAAATAAAAATGACAGCAGTTCTCGTGAGCGCTAAAGTTTCCGTTTTTTACAGCAAGTTCAACAAGACTTTCCCCAAGTCTTCCCAACGGTTCTACTTGGCACAAACACTAATTAAACACAAAAAAACACAACAAAAACAGAGGCCTAATAATTTATTTATTACTAAACAGGAGCAAAAGTCAAGGAATAAAAATAAAATTGGGTTGCCTCCCAACAAGCGCTATCGTTTAACGCCCCTAGCTAGGCATAAAAGCGAGGATAGATCTAGGTATTGCCATCTTTGGTAGGCAATCCATAAGTGGCTCTCATGATAGTTTCATATGGTAATTTTTTTTTCTTTCTTGGAAAGTGTTCCATGCCCTTTTTAATGGAAATTGAAATCTAATATTCCCTTCCTTCATATCAATAATCGCACCAACCGTTCTAAGGAAAGGTCTACGAAGAATAATAGGGCAAGAAGGATTGCAATCTATATCAAGAACATTGAAATATACGGGCACATAATTCCTATTTGCAACAATAAGAACATCATTAATACTTCCCATAGGTTTCTTAATAGTGGAATCCGCAAGATGCAAGTTTAGAGAGCAATCATCAAAATTACGGAAATCTAGTAAATCACACAAAGTCTTGGGAATAGTAGAGACACTAGCACCCAAATCACACAAAGCATAAAACTCATGATCTTTAATTTTAATTTTAATGGTTGGTTCCCACTCATCATAGAGTTTTCTAGGCATAGAAACTTTCAACTCAAGTTTTTCTTCATAAGATTGCATCAAGGCATCAACAATATGTTCAGTGAAGGCTTTATTTTGACTATAAGCATGTGGAGAATTTAGCACGGATTGCAACATGGAAATACAATCAATTAAAGAGAAACTTTCATAATTAAATTCCTTGAAATCCAATATAGTGGGTTTAGCAACATCTAAATTTTTATTTCTTTCAATCCCACTTTCATCAATTTCATCATTAAGATCTAAATACTCCAAATTTTTAGAACGCCTTCTAGGTAAAGGAAGATCATATTCAGTTTCATCAAGATTAATATTGAAAAATAAAGATTTAATAGAAGACACATCCATAACTTTTAGATCTTCATCTTGATTTTCATAGGAATCCGGTTTAGCTGCCATCTTATTAACTAAGGTGGCTTGCATATCCGAAATTTCAGCAGTCGTCTTTTCTAGAGGAGTAATTTGGGATCTTATACCCTCAAATTCTTTAGACATATCATCGAGCTCTTTATTCATATAACTCATAAAACGTTTTTGTTCCTTAAGCTCGTTTCTAAAGAAATTATTATGCTCAAATTGCAAAACCATAAACTTCCTAACATTGGTTTCGATCTCCTCTAACCTTTTAAGGTGAAGATCACCAAATCTTGGTTGAGCCATCGCGACAAACAAGAAAACTAACACATGAGCAAACAAAAGCAAACGGACAAAAAGAGGCAAATAGAGAGGGAGGATAGAGAGAGAGAGGGCGAATAAAACGGCAAGGGTGAATTGGTGAAGAGGAAAACGAGAGGCAAATGGCAAATAATGTAATGCGAGAGATAGGGATTGTGATGGGTACTTGGTATATTGACTTTTTGCGTAGACTCCCCGGCAACGGCGCCAGAAATCCTTCTTGCTACGTCTTGAGCTTGCGTTGGTTTTCCCCGAAGAGGAAGGGATGATGCAGCAGAGTAGCGTAAGTATTTCCCTCAGTTTTTGAGAACCAAGGTATCAATCCAGTAGGAGCCCATGCTCAAGTCCCTCATACCTGCACAAAGCGATAACTACTCGCAACCAACGCGATTAGGGGTTGTCAAGCCCTTCACGGTCACTTACGAGAGTGAGATCTGACAGATATAATATTTTTGGTATAAAGATGCAAAGTAAAAAGTAAAGGCAAAGTAAAAAAGCAAAGCAAGATTAAAGTAATGGAGATTGATATGATGAGAATAGACCCGGGGGCCATAGGTTTCACTAGTGGCTTCTCTCAAGAGCATAAGTATTCTACAGTGGGTGAACAAATTACTGTTGAGAAATTGACAGAATTGAGCATAGTTATGAGAATATCTAGGCATGATCATGTATATAGGCATCACGTCCGTGATAAGTAGATCGAAACAATTCTGCATCTACTACTATTACTCCACTCATCGACTGCTATCCAGCATGCATCTAGAGTATTAAGTTAAAAACCGAGTAACGCCTTAAGAAAGATGACATGATGTAGAGAGATAAATTCATGCAATATGAAATAAACCCCATCTTGTTATCCTCGATGGCAACGATACAATACGTGCCTTGCTGCCCCTTCTGCCACTGGGTAAGGACACTGCAAGATCGAACCCAAAGCTAAGCACTTCTCCCATGGCAAGAACTACCAATCTAGTTTGCCGAACCAAACGGATAATTCGAAGAGACTTGCAAAGATAACCAATCATACATAAAAGAATTCAGAGAAGATTCAAATATTATTCATAGATAGACTTGATCATAAACCCACAATTCATCGGTCTCAACAAACACACCGCAAAAAGAAGATTACATCGAGTAGATCTCCACAAGAGAGGGGGAGAAATTTGTATCGAGATTCAAAGAGAGAGAAGAAGCCATCTAGCTACTAACTATGGACCCGAAGGTCTGAGGTAAACTACTCGCACTTCATCGGAGAGGCTATGATGATGTAGAAGCCCTCCGTGATGATGGCCCTCTTCCGGCGGAGCTCCGGAACAGGCCCCAAGATGGGATCTCATGGATACAGAAAGTTGTGGCGGTGAAATTAGGTTTTTGGCTCCTGTTCTGATAGTTTGGGGGTACGTGTGTATATATAGGAGGAAGAAGTACGCTGGAGGAGCAACGAGGGGCCCACGAGGCAGGGGGGTGCGCCCTAGGGGGGCGCCCCCACCCTCATGACCGCCTCTTTTGTTCCTTGGAGCAGGGTCCAAGTCTCCTGGATCACGTTCGGTTGGAAAATCACGTTCCCGAAGATTTTATTCCATTTGATATTCCGTTTCTTCGAAACACTGAAATAGGCAAAAAACAACAATTTTGGGCTGGGCCTCCGGTTAATAGGTTAGTCCCAAAAATAATATAAAAGTGGAAAATAAAGCCCAATATAGTCCAAAACAGTAGATAATATAGCATGGAGCAATCAAAAATTATAGATACGTTGGAGATGTATCACATTGCTTTTACTATCGTTACCTTTTGTTACCGTTATCACTACTATCATATTACTTTGCTACTAAATACTTTGCTGCAGATATTAAGTTTCCAGGTGTGGTTGAATTGACAACTCAGCTGCTAATACTTGAGAGTATTCTTTGGCTCCCCTTGTGTCGAATCAATAAATTTGGGTTGAATACTTTACCCTCGAAAACTATTGCGATCCCCTATACTTGCAGGTTATCAAATAACTTTGAGGTGGTTTCGTACCCTACCATAATCTCTTCGTTCGTTCTCTGCTATTAGTGACTTTGGAGTGACTCTTTGTTGCATGTTGAGCGATAGTTATGTGATCCAATTATGTTATTATTGTTGAGAGGACTTGCACTAGTGAAAGTATGAACCCTATGCCTTGTTTCCTATCATTGCAATACCGTTTATGCTCATTTTTATCACTTGCTACCTTGCTGTTTTTATATTTTCAGATTACAAAAACCTTTATCTACTATCCATATACCACCTGTATCACCATCTCTTCGCCGAACTAGTGCACCTATACAATTTACCATTGTATTGGGTGTGTTGGGGACACAAGAGACTCTTTGTTATTTGGTTGCAGGGTTGCTTGAGAGAGACCATCTTCATCCTACGCCTCCTACGGATTGATAAACCTTAGGTCATCCACTTGAGGGAAATTTGCTACTATCCTACAAACCTCTGCACTTGGAGGCCCAACAACGTCTACAAGAAGAAGGTTGTGTAGTAGACATCAATGTATTACGGAACGAGTAAAGAGACATGCCGGTAACGCGATTGAACTAGGTACGAAGATACCGACGATCGAATCTCATGCAAGTAACATACCAATGAAAAAGGGAATAACGTATGTTGTCATTGCGGTACGACCAATAAAGATCTTCATAGAATATGTGGGAACCAATATGAGCATCCAGGTTTCGCTGTTGGTTATTGACCGGAGAGGTGTCTCGGTCATGTCTACATAGTTCTCGAACCCGTAGGGTCCGCACGCTTAATGTTCGATGACGATTTTGTATTGTAGGAGTTATGTGATTTGGTGACCGAATGTTGTTCGGAGTCCCGGATGAGAACATGGACATGACGAGGAGCCTCGAGATGGTCGAGAGGTAAAGATTCATATATAGGATGATAGTATTCGGACACCGGAAAGTGTTCTGGGGGTGCCGGGTACGTATCGGGTCACCGGAAGGGGTTCCAGGCACCCCCGGGGGAAGATATGGGCCATATGGGCCATAGGAGGAAGGCACACCAGCGCACAAAGGGGTGGCGCGCTCCCCACAAGGGAGGAGTCTGAATTGCATGCTATGTTTCCCAACAGTAGTATTAGAGCCAGGTTTATGCATAGATGATATGCACGAGTAGAACACAAAGAGTTGTGGGCGATGATAGTCATACTGCTTATCACCAACGTCTTATTTTGATTCAGCGGTATTGTTGGGTGAAGCGGCCCAGACCAAGCTTACATGACCACGTTCATGAGACCGGTTCCATCGACAGACATGCAACTAGTTTTGCATAAAGATGGCTGGCGGGTGTCTGTTTCTCCAACTTTAGTTGAATCAAATTTGACTACGGCTGATCCTTGTTGAAGGTTAAAACAACAAACTTGATGAAACACCGTTGTGGTTTTGATGCGTAGGTAAGAACGGTTCTTACTAGATGCCCGTAGCAGCCAGGTAAAACTTGCAACAACAAAGTAGAGGGCGTCTAACTTGTTTTTGCAGGGCATGTTGTGATGTGATATGGCCAAGACATGATGTGATATACATTATTGTATGAGATGATCATGTTTTGTAAAAGTTATCAACAACTGGCAGGAGCCTTATGTTGTCACTTTATTGTATGAAATGCAAACGCCATGTAATTGCTTTACTTTATCACTATGCGTTAGCGATAGTTGTAGAAGCAATAGTTGGCGAGACGACCACGACGCTACGATGGAGATCAAGGTGTCAAGCCGGTGACGATGGAGATCATGACGGTGCTTTGGAGATGGAGATCAAAGGCACAAGATGATGATGGCCATATCATGTCACATATTTTGATTGCATGTGATGTTTATCTTTTATGCACCTTATTTTTCTTAGTACAACGGTAGCATTATAAGATGACCCCTTAACTAAATTTTAAGGTATAAGTGTTCTTCCTGAGTATGCACCGTTGCGAAAATTCTTCGTGCTGAGACACCACGTGATGATCGTGTGTGATAGGCTCTACGTTCACATACAATGAGTGCAAGACAGTTTTGTAAATGCGGAATACTCGGGTTAAACTTGACGAAGGCTAAGTTGAGGTCATGGAATTAGACTTGATTTACAATGTGAAGGCTAAGTTGAAGGGGGGGCGTATGGTTTAAAGACACTATCATTATTGAGTATAATGGTAAAGCCGCTGGCGGACACCTGTGCCCAGAAGGAGCTGCACATCCAGGAGGGGACCTAGTTTGAAGTCCAATATCTGTACGGGAAGTTCAAGGTGCGGACTGGCATTTCTGATGGATCAGTTTTCACACACCACCATATACAGTTTTAAGGAGACACTATCATTATTGAGTATAAGAGACACTATCATTATATATATATATATTGCTGTTCTAAGAATGATCATGATGCCCTCATGTCCGTATTTTATTTTTATCGACACCTCTATCTCTAAACATGTGGACATATTTTTCGATTTCGGCTTTCGCTTGAGGACAAGCAAGGTCTAAGCTTGGGGGAGTTGATACGTCTATTTTTCATCATGCTTTTATATTGATATTTATTGCATTATGGGTTGTTATTACACATTATGTCACAATACTTATGCCTATTCTCTCTTATTTTACAAGGTTTACATGAAGAGGGAGAATGCCGACAGCTGGGATTCTCGGCTAGAAAAGGAGCAAATATTAGAGACCTATTCTGCACAACTCCAAAAGTCCTGAAACTTTACGGAAGTTATTTCCAAAATATATAAAAAATACCGAGCACAAGAAGTACCAGAGGGGTCCACCCACCATCCACGAGGGTGGGGGGCGCGCCCTACCCCCTGGGTGCGGCCTCCTACCTCGTGGGCCTCCCGGTGGCCCTCCGATGCCCATCTTCTTCTATATGGAGTCTTTCGTCGAGGAAAAAAATCATAAGCAAGCTTTCGGGACGAGACTCCGCCGCCACGAGGCGGAACCTTGGCGGAACCAATCTAGGGCTCCGGCGGAGTTGTTCTGCCGGGGAAACTTCCCTCCGGGAGGGGGAAATCATCACCATCGACATCACCAACGATCCTCTCATTGGGAGGGGGTCAATCTCCATCAACATCTTCACCAGCACCATCTCATCTCAAACCCTAGTTCATCTCCTGTATCCAATCTTTGTATCCAAACCTCAGATTGGTACCTATGGGTTGCTAGTAGTGTTGATTACTCCTTGTAGTTGATGCTAGTTGGTTTACTTGGTGGAAGATCACATGTTCAGATCCATTATGTGTATTAACACCCCTCTGATTATGAACATGAATATGCTTTGTGAGTAGTTACGTTTGTTCCTGAGGACATGGGAGAAGTCTTGCTATTAGTAGTCATGTGAATTTGGTATTCGTTCGATATTTTGATGAGATGTATGTTGTCATTCCTCTATTGGTGTCATGTGAACCTCGACTACATGACACATCACCATTGTTTGGGCCTAGAGGGAGGCATTGGTAAGTAATAAGTAGATGATGGGTTGCTAGAGTGACAGATGCTTAAACCCTAGTTTATGCGTTGCTTTGTATGGGGCTGATTTGGATCCATATGTTTCATGCTATGATTAGGTTTACCTTAATACTTTTTTTGTAGTTGCGGATGCTTGCAATAGGAGTTAATCATAAGTGGGATGCTTGTCCAAGTAAGGACAACACCCAAGCACCGGTCCACCCACATATCAAATTATCAAAGTACCCAACGCGAATCATATGATCGTGATGAAAACTAGCTTGACGACAATTCCCATGTGTCCTCGGGAGTGCTTTCCTTCATATAAGAGTTTGTCTAGGCTTGTCCTTTGCTATAAAAGGATTGGGCCAGCCGCTGCACTTTATTTACACTGGTTACTTGTTACTCGTTACCAATTACCTTATCACAAAACTATCTATTACCGATAATTTCAGTGCTTGCAGAGAATACCTTGCTGAAAACCGCTTATCATTTCCTTCTGCTCCTCGTTGGGTTCGACACTCTTACTTATCGAAAGGACTACGATAGATCCCCTATACTTGTGGGTCATCAGCGGCAGTTTTGGTGGTGCACTTCAGATCATTCGGGGTGGTGGTCGCTGTTTGGGTGGGAGAAATCCCTGGTGGCTAGTCCGTCATCGACGCGGTGATGCCTACGGGCACCGCTGAACCTTCTTGAAGGACGTCGGATATACCCCTTCCCCACTGCCCTCTGCGTATCAAGGGAAACCCTTGGACTCGTCCGGGCAACAGCGGCGTCGTCATCGCATTCCTTCTTGAAGGTGTTGCTCGGTACGTGACGCCTCAGAGTAGCGGTTGCCAACCATCTTTGTTTCGTCAATCTGCCGTTGTCTGGCATTTATTTTTCTCTTTCTTTCTCTTTCTTTTTCATTTGGGCTTGTTTATGCTGCAGCTCCAGCAAGCTCGTTGTATCGGTTGGTTGCTTTATAATCTAAAGCAGGGGGAAACCCATTATCTATGACAGGGTCATGAGGAATGCGGGCAAGTGATCCGATGATAGGGTGGTTCAGCTTGTTGATGTCCACTTCCCTGCCCACAAATGTTATGTATGTCTGTCACCTGGTACGTTCTACCCGCAAGGAATTGGTAATTCTGAGTGGCTCGGGCCAACTATAGATTGTTGATCACACGTATCACATGAATGAGATGGCCATTATTAATTTGCACTAAAACTAAATTGCGACTAAGATAAAATCAGGATGTATGCCGATGTAGATAGATGTAACACGGAGTGTTCTATTTGAAAAGGAGCGATTTTGGAGGAGATGATGACTAATGCGATTGACTCATATTTACATGCATCTGCTCCCTTATGTAATGCGTTGGCTTTGACCGTGGCACCTTAACCGTATTAGTATAAATTTAGCCCCCCAATCACGGGCCTGATTGTTAATTGCCATTTAATTAGTATTAATCTGGAATTAATTAATGAGCCCATATTAACTTATGGTAATTAACATTTTGACCATTTGATCACATAAGAATTCCAACAACTTAAACACCATAGAGTCAAAGATCCTCAAGGCAACCTTGATATCATTTACCAGTACCGATGATGGAACGGTCAAGGGTGCTGGCATTAATCCTATTGACAAGTGACTGGCAATCTGTAGAAAAAATCACATTTAAGAAGTGTTCATCCCATGCTAGTTGCACAACCCTTCGAGAGCCATAGCTTTCGCAAGTTGAGGTTCTAGTGCACCTTGAAGAGGCTCGGTGAATGCGGCAACACAAGTGACCTCATGGTTTAGGGCCGCCACACCAGCTGTAGACATGTTGACATCTGAAAATACAACAGCATCCGGATTGATGACAATAACACCTGACGGCGGCGGAGTCCACATTGTGTTGGAAGAAAAGGACTCACGGCTTTTGACAGATTCAGAGTTAAAAAGGTGTTGAATAATAAAATCAGTGTATGCATGAATTTTCTCAACCGTATGGCGAGGCTGAGGAATATCAGGCGAGTGACGCGGCTCATCTTCCCATATATGCCACAAAGACACAACCATAATCGTGGCATCTTTGTCTGAAGATCTTGAGAAGAAATCAAAGAGCTATTGTTTTGTGTTTCTGAAGGAGGACCAACAGAGTTGGATGCCAGACCATGATTTGATTGCATCCTAGACTGCCCGAACACAAGGACAAAAATGCATGTTCCACGCTCTCCAAACAATAGTTTTTTTGTCCCTTCAGAAATTTGAAGTAGGAAAATATCATCCCTTCAAGACACGAGCACAAAGAGACTCTGGATCCGTTAGTAGCCGCCATCCCTACTTGGATGCTTCATACCATCATTTTACATGCTTCTGACAATTTACATAGGTGCTACCTTCAAGTTGTTGATATTACAATACATCATACATTCTTCTTATCGCATGCTTCTTACATGACACACATTTGCATCAATTTGCTTGTCAAAAATTCCCGGGAAACACTTTGTACCAGACGTCTGATGGAAACCATTTTCGTGGTCCATCACGTGGTTGAAATTGAATGAATCCCAGTCAATTGCGGTCGTAGTAATTATCGCAGGTCTTACTATGGGATCATATCAATGCTGTTAACCGCTCCCATGTTTAACGTTAATTTGTTGTAACCTACCATCCGTGTATATCACACATAATTAACGATACTCATGATTGATTTCCTTTTTTTTGAAAAGAAAGGGGTTGCCCCCGCCCCAGCTTTTTATTAAAGCCAAGGCAACCACGACATACCCAGACTGTTTAACAGCTCTCGGCGACAGCCAAAAGTAGCTGCTACAGAACACACATCAGGGGTCTTAAAGCTACTGCCGTATTACATCTCTCACAGAGATTTTCATTGGAAGGTAGATAGACTAATATATTGTTCATTTCTCAGCTAATCCATGCGATTCTAAGCAATTCCCCTCTTCGACGATGCAAAAGTCTTAAGCACCAGAGAAGTAGAGCACCCTGGACCTCTGAACATAAGATCTTCCACTGCCTGATTGTTGCCCCCACCCGATCCAACACACAGCGCATATCTCGCCATCTTCGCCCCTGATTTGTGTAACATGGACTCATCCACACACCTTCTGAAGGTCAGGCGCAGTTGTACCCCATCCCAAACTTGGGATAAGGTGGCATCCTGCTGTTGACAGATAGCATACAAATCCCAAAATGCAGTTTTAAGGGAACATTCCCCAACCCACGTATCATGCCAAAAGGCAATGTGTTTACCATTCCCAGGGTTCCATCTCTTAAAGTTTTTTGCAGCACCAAAAGCCCAGGAGATGCTCTTCCAAAATGGAGATCCCAAGGTAGGTTTAGCATAGAAGATATTTGGTTTGTCAGTAGCATATTTAAAGCAAAGCAGTTTTTTCCAATCTCCCTCCCTTCCATCATAGAATATTTTTCCCCATGCTGCCAGGAGAGCCATATTAAACTCCCTGAGATTAGGGACACCCAAACCACCAAAATCTTTCCTCCGGGCCACAAGGCCCCAGTTAGCTAAGTGATATTTATGAACATCGCCCACATTGCCCCAAAAAAGTGAGACATTTGGGAGGTAATCATGTCAATGGCCCACTTGGGGAATTTCATCATGGCCATGAGATAAGAGGGGATACTGGCAATACAAGTGGTTAGTAAGATCAGCTTGCCCCTATAAGACAAGAGTTTGCCTAGCCAGCCAGCAATATTCTTAATAATTCTGTCAATGATAGGTTGCATGTCTTCCCTTCTAAGTTTTGTAAAATGCAGGGGCATGCCAAGGTACTTGAAGGGAAATTCACCAAATTGACAGCAAAAAATCTGGGCAAATTCTCTAGACATAGCATCACAGACATGAATGGTATGTAAATCAGTCTTATGAAAATTGATTTTTAAGCCAGAAAGCTTTTCAAAACAGGTCATAATTCATTTCAAATTCTTGGCATATTCCACAGAATCTTGCATAAACAGAACAATATCATCCGCGTATTGTAAACTAACCACCCCACCGGGGATGGCGTGTGGGAGGAGCCCACCAATCAACCCATTATTGACAGCTTTCACCAACATCTTAGAAAAGACATCAGCCACTAAGTTAAATAGGAGAGGGGAGTGAGGGTCACCCTGTTTCAACCCTTTTTTCCCCACAAAATGCGGCCCATTAGTGTCATTAATTCTAACCTGGAAAGTCCCATTTTTCAAGGTACTAAGAACCCAAGCAACCCATTTAGCCCCAAAGCCTCTAGAAAGAAGCATTTCCTCCAGAAAATCCCAACTGACTCTATCATACGCTTTCTCATAATCCAGTTTGAGAATCAAACCACTCGATTTAGTTCGATGGACCTCATGAATATCCTCATAGGCCATCACCACACTCTCCAAGATAAACCCCCCTTTGATAAAGGCAGTCTGGTTGTGTGAAATGATTTTATCATGTATGGGGGAAACCCTAGTATTCATAGCCTTGGAGAAGATTTTCACAGCACAATTAGTAAGACTAATAGGTCTGAAGTTTTTCATCTCCCTAGCCTGTGGAGTTTTAGGAATAAGGGTGATGATGGCATAATTAAGCTTATAGATATCCAAAGCCCCATTCTCAAAATCTCTGACCATCCACATAAAGTCACTTTTAATTAGATCCCAAAAGTTTTAATAAAAAAGGAAGGATATCCCATCAGGACCAGTAGCTCCACTGGCATACGAGCTCATAATTGCTTCTTTGATCTCTTCCTCAGAAAAGGATATCTCCAAGTCTCTCCGCTCATTTTCACTAATCATTTTTGCCTCAGACCAAAAACCAGGTCCTATGTGTAAATCTGGTTTAGGTTCATAGTCAAATAGATTTTTGTAAAAATCAGTAGCTACTTCCAGCATGCTTTCAGTAGAAGTCACAGGTCCAGAAGGGCCCACTAATTCAGAGAGATGGTTTTTCATGTGCTTGTGATTAGCCAGGGCTTGGAAATAGGCATTATTACGGTCCCCTTCAAGAATATTCCTGTCTCTAGATTTCTGCCACAAGGCCGTTTCCTCTTTTTTTCCAAATCTCTTCTAGTTCTGCTTTCACATTTTTCATTCTATCATGATCAGCAGCAGACAACTGCTGGGATTCGGATAAAATGTCAAGCAGATCAAACTCCATAAGGAGGGCTTTTTTCTTTTTTCTTAAAGCAGCATCAATATTAATTGCCCAACCTTTTGTCTTCTTCCTAAGCAGTCTAGTTTTGGATAACCAGTTATCTACACAGGAGGTAGAGGAAGAAGCAGCCACCCAGGTCTCATGAACCATCTGGTGGAAGCCAGGTTGTGACAACCACCACCATTTCTCAAAACGAAACATCTTGGGAATGGATGATTTCCTCCCCCCAAGTGTCAAGCACTAGGGGAGTATGGTCACTCCCTATCCTAGGAAGAGCAGTCAGGGACAACATCGGGAATTGAGAGTCCCAGTCTACAGAGACAAAAACTCTGTCCAACACAGCAAAGATAGGGTTATCTTGATTATTGGACCAAGTATACCCCCTATTAGAGATAGAAATCTCCAGCAATCCCCATCTGTTTACCCAATCATTAAAAAAGAAGGTGGTATGATGGTTAACTAACCCGCTGCTCTTTTCACTCTCGTTCCTCCTCAGATTGAAATCACCACAAATTAAAGTAGGATATGATGCAGAGTCTAAGATATCGTGAAGTTCAGCAATAAAATCCATTTTAAACTCTGGATACGCATAGCCATAAACTATCACCAAATGCCACACAAAACCATCCTCTATGTTTTTAACAGTGGCTTTAATGGAAAACTCATGATTAACAAAACCAATGGTTTCAAATAAACTTTTCCTCGGACCCAAAAGGATCCCACCAGCATTATTAACAGCAGGCAAATAATGCCAATCAAAATTATTAGTCCTATCAATAGCTTTGCGGAAACCCTCAGAAATAATTTCTCTCTTAGTCTCTTGAAACCCAATAAAATCAGGATTAGAACGAACAATAGTATCACAAAGGCACTGAACTTTTCCAGATTGACCAAGACCTCTAATATTCCAAATAAGCCTTATCATCCTAAGAAACTTTGAAAGGGTGGGACATCCCAGATTGATTTCCAGCGAAGAGCACATGATGGAAACCAAATAATACTTCACCATTTGTGCAAAGCTTTCGTGTTTCACCCTTCGATCGGGGTCTTGTTTGTGTGCTTGTGGCGCTGCTAATGTCACGTCCACCGTCTCCTTCTTCGTCCTCCACCCTCGACGATGACACCGCCACTCCACCAGTGCCGGCGACGCCACTAGCCACCCTGACGCCGCCATGGCAGACCGCCCGTTCGGCGCCGGGGTCTATGACTGGTGCGTGAAGATCTACCCCGACGGCAAGAGTTCGTCCGACGCCGGCTGGGTCTCCGTCTACCTGCAGATCCAGGCTAGCCGCGCCAACGACGACGGCTAGACTGTCATGGCGCGATTCAGCATCTCCTTGCTCGGCCAGGACAGACAAGAGGTGCCGTCGTACAGCAGACGGTGGACCAAGATGCTCCCCTTCGCTCCTGAGGAAGAACATGGGTATCGCCGGTTCATAGAGGTTGACGCCTTGAAGGCCTACCTGGAAGACGACGATTGTTTCAGAGTCAGCTGCGAAATCGTCGTCTACGACATGTATTCCGAACCCGCCGTCACCCCGCGGCCCGCCGTCGTCCCGCCGTCCGACCTGCATCGGCAGCTCCTTGCCCTCCTCGGGAGCGGACGGGGAGGGGACGTGACGTTCTCGGTCGGCGGTAGCTGTTCCCGGCGCACAAGTACATGGTCGCCGCTCGGTCCCCGGTCTTCATGGCGGAGCTCTTTGGCCCGATGATGCATGCGGAAAACCCTTGTGTGGTGCGGGTCGACGACATGGAGCCGAGAGTCTTTGAGGCTATGCTCGAATTCATCTACACGGACTCGCTGCCCGAGATCGACGCGGGCGAGACGGTGGAGATGGCCCAGCACCTCCTCGTGGCGACCGACAGGTATGATCTCCGGAGGCTGAAGTTGATCTGCGAGGACAAGTTGTGTGACAACATTGACAGGAGAACGGCGGCGACTACCCTGACGCTGGCCGAGCATCATGGTTGTCGCGGGCTCAAGGAGGCGTGCATGTACTACCTCGCGTCACCGGGCAACCTAGAGGCCGTCATGGCGAGCGACGGCTTTACATACCTGACGAAGAGCTGCCCCGCCCTCCACAGGGCCATCGCCGACCAGGCCACGGCTGTCTCGGGGTCACACATTGTCACGATAGTCGGCTACTCCCATACCAAAACGCTCGGATACGGAAATTGCCTCACGTCCAAGATGTTCGTCATCGGAGGCCGTCGCTGGTGCATGGAGTACTACCCCGACGGCCGTAGCCCAGAACACGCCGACTGGATATCCGTCCTTATCGGGCTTGATTGCTCCGACCCCATTCGGGGCACCACCGCCAAAGCACGGTACGAGATCAGTTTGCTTGCCCTTGACGGGAGCCCGGTGGCGCCGTGTAGAATCGCTAGCAAGGGACGATGCAAGTTCACCGGGAGAGGGAAGCCGGGCGGTGAACTCGTGGAGAGGAAGGTCCTGGAGGAATCGGGCTACCTGAATGATGATGCTTTTAGTATCAGGTGTGATATCACCATGGCAAAGTAAGGAGGCCTTGAGTGGCGACCTAGGAAAAATAGTTAGAAAATACTAGAACAATACTGTGTGATGCGTGGTTAGCTGAATAAGAGGAGCTGAGCAAATGACATTGCCATTTCGAGGATAGAACGGAGGAGCACCTGATCAGTTTGTTGAGCAAATGCTATCGCCAGTGACGACGGACAATGGATGCATGCAAGCTAGCATAAACTGTAGAATGGCATTTCTCTAGACATACTATGTGAACATGTCTGCTGTGTTGGTGAGGTAAAAGGGAGCGTCTATGTCACAGTTGCCTGAGTTTTGTTGTTGTTCCTATCACCTTTTTGTTTACTTACGATTGGCTTCCGGCGGGGACACCTAGATCAAGCAGAGAAAATGTGCAAAATAGTTTTCTAACGGAACTGCTGCATAACGGTGAAGCATCAACCATTCAGGGTTTGCATCGAGATTCTTTAGACCTTTGCGTGTATCCACTGGTAAATCATTTGTCATGAAAGCGGAAAATCGTGGCGAGCTAAAAAGCAGTTTGCAGTGTGCCCATCGTCTGGAAAAACGCGGCGGGCAACGCTGGCTCCAGCAGCCGCGCTAAAATTTAACGCGCGCGTAGCTCCAGCAGCCGCACTAAAATGCAACGCGCTTAGTTCCAGCAGCCGAACATCACATATATATTTTTAAATAAAAACGATACTAAATAAAAAATCATAGATAAAAAAGATACATAGATATTTACGTAGTTTCACAGCATAGATAGATAAAATTACGGTCCAACGACATAAAAAAACTACTAGATAGTGCAATGCAACTACAACCTACTCCTAGTCGTCATCATCATCATCATCGTCATCCTCGCTCGTCTGGTCCGAGGTATCGAGTCACATGTCATCCCAACGAGGATCATTATCCGTAAAGATCGACTGCCCACCATTTTCAACGATATCGCAATTTAAAGGCGCGCCGGAAGCAACGAGGATGCGGGGGAGGCGCGGTGGCAGCGGAAGAGGAAGAGAGAATGTGGAATAGCCGCGTGGCGAGCACCGCAATTTAAAGGCGCGCCGGAAGCGGTGCGCCAAAAATAGCGCGCGAGCTGCCCCTTTTCCCCCGCGCGCAAACGATTCCCGCACGCGCTAGTTTCCTGCCACCGCTGGAGCACGCGAAAACATCCCGCGCATGCTAAAAACTCAGTTTACCCCGCGCGCACGCCTTTTGGCGCGGCCGTTGGAGATGCTCTAACTCCCGAATTATTTTTCAAATGAAATACACACCAATACACAGATGACGCGGTAGATCCCATACTTTTCAGTCAGATGGTACAATATGTTTTTTTTCAGTCATTCAGATGGTACATACTTGCATGCATGCGCTGCCCATTCTATCTCTTCTCCCTCCCAAACAAATGCACCCATTATTTCACCTTTCTAACTTAATTCACTCATATCTTTTAAACCAAATACCGATTTCATCTTTGTACACATATTTGAACTCAAGTTGCAAAGGCCTTTAAAACAAGAACTTGCCGTGGATGAGTAGCAGGGGAGGCGTTGAACGCCAGGGAACTCCATGGTCGACACGCAGCCGCGGCGGAACCTGCCGGGTGGCGGCAGCAGTGACGGGTTCACGCCGATGACGACGTTTGAGGCGCGGCAGGATGCCGGGAGCAGCCCCGACGTGCACGGGAGGCCGAGGCCAGATCTTTTTTCAAAAATCCGAGGCCAGATCTTATCCAGCACCGAACCTTATCCTCTTCGGTCATTTTACACTTTAGACAATGCTAATGTCTCTATTCGTGATCTGATATGGCTTTCTTCCTCTCACGTCGTGGTCTACGCATGGACGGAGGTGGTGGTGGAACATCATCATTTTCCTTATTTTCTTGGAGATCCTCATTTGTGTTTGGATTCTCATTATTAGTTTATGGATCACCATTCGACTGAGAGACTGAACCGTAAGATTTAGGATCATCAGATGTCACATTTCTTCGTATTGGAAAAACAATCTCTTGGATAGTCGGGGATGGCACACAAACCCGCTTCTCCTCAAGATCGATCTCTCTTAAATTTGTGACCTCATTATTCTCAAAAAATACCGCTTGTCTAGTCTCCACAAATTTGGTGGTGTGACTTGGACAATAAAAGCGATATCCCTTTCCCCTATGAGGGTATCCAACGAAAAAACAACTAACTATTTTTGGATCCAATTTCTTAAGTTGTGGATTGAATACTTTAGCTTCAGTAGGGCAACCCCACACCCGTAAGTAATTCAAGCTCGGTTTGTTCCCGCCCACATCTCGTAAGGTGTGTTCGGTGCTGACTTAGTTGGAGCAAGATTTAGTATGTGTGCAGCTGTCTTTAATGCCTCTATCCAAAGGCTTACTGGTAAACTCGAGTGACTAAGCATGCTTCGCACCATATCCATAAGGGTGCGGTTGCGACGCTCGGCCACACCATTTTGTTGTGGTTCACCAGGCATTGAGTATTGAGCAATGATTCCATTTTCAGATAAGAACTTGGCAAAAGGTCCAGGAATCTGCCCATAAGGAGCATGCCTACCATAATACTCTCCCGCGCGATCAGACCTTACAACTTTGATTTTTGCGTTCAGTTGATTTTCAACCTCCGCTTTATAGACATTGAATTTCTCCAAAGCTTCCGATCAGTCATGTATGGGATAAATATATCCATAGCAGGAAAAGTCATCTGTGAATGTAATGAATGAATCAAAACCATCTACAGACTTAACATTAAGGGGTCCACATATGTCGGTGTGAATTAATTCTAAAACCCCTGTGGCTCTTACTGCTCCTTTCTTAATTGTTTTTGCGAATTTTCCTTTAATGCAGTCGACACATTTGTCTGCACCTGAGAAGTCTAATGGGAGGAGTATTTCATTTTTAACTAAGCGTTCCATTCTCCCCCTCGAAATGTGGCCCAAACGACAATGCCACAATTTCGAAGAATTACTAACTCCTTTCCATTTCTTCTCAACATTAGTTTCATCACTCACATGCATAACTGAATCATTATTAAGAGATAACATGTATAGTTGGCCTCGTCTAACACCGATGCTACATTCTTATTACATTTGATGAAAGCAAATTGTTTCTTGCCAAAATGGCACTCATACATATCATCATCTAAACGAGAAACTGAAATCAAATTCCAACTTAAGGTAGGCACATAAATAACATTATTAAATCTAAGAGTGTGGCCAGTGTGTAGCTCCAATGTGAGAGATCCCACAGCTTCAACATCGGCCTCAACTCCGTTCGCAACCTTAAGCTTTCTTGTTCCTCCTCTTATAGTTTGGATCGTATCGAATCCCTGCATAGAGTTAGCAACGTGAGTGGTTGCCCCTGAATCAATCCACCATGACTTTATAGAAAAATCGACATAAAGAGATTCATCTACAAAAGTAATTTCATCAATACCTCTTTTGTTCATCCATTTTAGAAAGCCTGGGCAGTCCCTTTGATAGTGTCCCTCCTCTTTGCAGAAGTTACACGCATTTTCTCTAGCAGTGGAGCTGCTAGGAGCAGAAGAAGAACTGCCGGCTTCTTTACCCTTGAATGCCTTAGGGTTGAATGGCTTAGTGCCTTCTTTCTTGACTTGCTTTTTCTGAGGCTTGGAAAAATCTTGGCCATCATGCTTTCTCTTGTTAGAGCCAACATGAAAAACATGGTCTTTCTTCTGCCTCATGATCCTCTCTTCCTCCTGGACGATCCTTGTGGTCATCTCAGAGAGTTGCCATTTTTTCCTTTAGAGAGTTATAGTTGACCTTAAATTGTTCAAACTCTTCTGAAAGAGACTCAAGAATAATTATGACAAGAAGGGCTTCACTTAAAGAACACTCCAAAGCCTTAAGTTTGGTGTAAGCATTTACCACCCTCAATATGTGCTGCCTAACATTTCTGTCAATAGTGTATTTCTGAAGAAGCTTAGCAAAAAGCTCATGAGCATACACTTTGTCGGAGCCTTTAAATTGCTCCTCCATTTCAGTGAGGAATTCTTTAGCAGTGTCTTTCTTAGGGAGTGCTTCAGAAATGTCCGGCGATATTGTCGCTTTCATGACGAGAAGCACAATATGGTTAGACTTGTTCCACTTTTCCATCTTAACATCATAGTCTTTCTTGAGTTCTGCATACCCTGTAACACCTGCCACAGGTTTTTCTTCCCCCAAGGCATAGTCAAACTCACTACAACCTAAACATAATTCGACTTGGGACTTCCAACGAGGGAAGTTACTCCCCGTAAGTGGTTCGATCGTGTCGGACCGGAATGGAGCGGAAGCTGAAATTATCATAAAAAATTCATAGGTAAACTTGCATGATTATAAATTTACGTTGGTAAATGAACAAACATGACAAGAATTTTAATTTCAACTCCATGTCAAAACACCGTTGGGCAGAAAAAACATGAAATTAAAATATCATAAGTGATGACTCATAATAATAAAGGACTGCAATACTTGGCACACGTGTGCCATATAGCTAAAACTACCACACAACTTCTTTCTTCTTTTTAATTACATGCACGATTGCATTAGGATGAATCAGACTCATTTCACGTGCATTCTTTCCTCTAATAACATGCATGCATTAGAAAACAAAAAAGCTGATGTCATTCTAGACTCTCCTTATTCTGAAAATTCAAAATGTTTTGTAGCTCAAATCGTCGGTCCAATACGAAAACCATTTTCACAAAAAAGATTCGTCATGACGAGATCGTCGAAACTAGATCCAAT
Organism: Triticum dicoccoides; assembly: GCF_002162155.2. Taxonomy (NCBI): domain Eukaryota; kingdom Viridiplantae; phylum Streptophyta; class Magnoliopsida; order Poales; family Poaceae; genus Triticum; species Triticum dicoccoides. The sequence continues at coordinate 561,936,110 of NC_041380.1, read as the reverse complement.
GTTGATATGTTCCGACGACTTTTTTTGGGTCAGAAGTTACCATGCCTCGGCTACATAAGGTACCACGCATGTGGTATGCAACTTACCGTGCTATTTTCACATAAGTTACCGAGGTATGTTTTTCAACATCTTTTTTCTCTTCTTGGTCAAAGTTACCGCGATGTTTATACGTAAGCTATCGGGTATATGCGCTCTTACCGTGATATTTTTATATAAGTTCTCGGGGATATGTTTTTCAACAATTTTTTCCGCCGTTGGTCAAAGTTACCGTGGTATTTGTATGTAAGCTATCGGGTATGCGGTTAGTATATTACCGTGCTATTTTCACAAAAAGTTACCCGGGGTATGATTTTCAACAAAACAATTCCCTCGATCATAGTTACTGCGGCGTTTGCATATAAGTTATCAGGTGTGCGGTACATATATCACCGTGCTATTTTCACATAATTTATCGGGGGTATATTTTTCAACAACTTTTCTTCCCTTGTACGTAAGTTATCAGGTGTACATAAGTTATCGAGTACATGGTTCTTATATTACCATGTTATTTTCACAAAAGTTACCGAGAGTATGTTTTTCAACAACTTTTTTGCTTTGGTCAAAGTTATCGTGGTGTTTATACGAAAGTTATCAGATCTGCGGTTTGTATATTGTTGTGCTATTTTTCACATAAGCTACGGGAGGGTATATTTTTTGATAACTTTTCCAACCCGCAAAAGTTACCTCGGTGTTTGTACATAAGTTATCGGGTCTATGGTCCATTATTACCATCTTTTTTTCACATAAATTATTGGTGTATATTTTTCAATAACTCTTTTCTCCTTGGTCAAATTTACCGCGATGTTTCTATGTAAGTTATCGGGTATGTGGTGTGTGTATTGCCGTGTTATTTTCACAGAAGTTATTGAGGGTAAGTTTTTCAAGAACTTTTTTCCTTTGCGCAAAGTTATCGCGGTGTTTGTACCTAGGTTATCGGATCTGCGATGCGTATGTTACCATCCTATTTACATAGAAGTTATTGGGGTTGTATTTTTCAACCAATTATTTTCTCCCAAAAAAGTTACGCTTTGTTTGTACCTCGGGTCTGCGATTTGTATATTTTCACATAAGTTTTCAACTATTTTTTCCGCCGTTGGTCAAAGTTACCGTGGTATTTGTATGTAAGCTATCGGGTATGCGGTTAGTATATTACCGTGCTATTTTCACAAAAAGTTACCCGGGTTATGATTTTCAACAAAAAAATTCCCTCGATCATAGTTACCACGGCGTTTGTACATAAGTTATCGGGTGTGCGGTACATATATCACCGTGCTATTTTCACATAATTTATCGGGGGTATATTTTTCAATAACTTTTCTTCCCTTGTACGTAAGTTATCAGGTGTATGTAAGTTATCGAGTACATGGTTCTTATATTACCATGTTATTTTCACAAAAGTTACCGAGAGTATGTTTTTCAACAACTTTTTTGCTTTGGTCAAAGTTATCGTGGTGTTTATACAAAAATTATCAGATCTGCGGTTTGTATATTGTCATGCTATTTTTCACATAAGCTACCGGAGGGTATATTTTTTGATAACTTTTCCAACCCGCAAAATTTACCGCGGTGTTTGTACATAAGTTATCGGGTCTATGGTCCATTATTACCATCTTTTTTTCACATAAATTATCGGTGTATATTTTTCAATAACTCTTTTCTCCTTAAATTTACCGCGATTAAGAAACAGTAAAACTGAGCTAGCTACGGCTGCTCACAACGATTTGACGCTCTAAACCGTTTGATCGGCTCACTCAATGGTCCTAATCGTACTGTCATCCCACCTCATCCCACGGCCTTTTCTACCAATCCAACTCGGGCGTTCTGGTCGGCCCAACGTTAATGGGCTGCTGCTCCGGACAGCGACCTGGGCGCCCTCTCGTTCACGGATCCATCGCACTGCCCGATCATGAATAGACGGTTGCGATCAGCGCTTGGCTATGGAAGCGAGCGAGGCACGCGTGGGCTGATGCAGCTCGCCGCCGATTTGGGCGAACCGTACCTCAACTCCTTGTACAGGCGACGGTGGTGGCGGCAGCTTTCTCTTACCGCCACACGCCCTACCAAAAGCCTAGATCCGATGGCCACGAGCTCCATTGTCTTGTCCTACCATCCTCGATCCTTCGTCCGCAGGTAGCAGCTGGCTTGCCGGTGGCCTCCTTTGTTGTTAGGTTGCTCGCTGCAAGGGAAGAGGAGGGGAAGGAGAGACAGTGACATTGTGTCGTCGTTGCAGTGGCCGTTTAGCTTCCCGTACAGATCTCATTCTCGTCAGCGTGCTTACTATGGCTGGGGAGACAAACACACATAGGAAGGTGCAAGCGGATGAAGTCCCTTTTCCTTCTGCTTCCTCTCCCCTAATCAAGGGGACGTGTGTGTTTTCCTGAAGTGATTTTGCTAGACCATGAAGATGGTGCAGATTACAGCCTCCATTTGGTTTTGTGAAGGTAACTTGTTTACTGCATTCTCACCGATCAGTTCGAGTTTTGTTCCATAGTTTCCATGTTCGTGTATAAGATCCAACCCTTTTTTTTCTTAACGAGTTGAGTCATGTTCATAGTGAGTTCATTAGTAAAGCACCTGCGACTGGAGTAATGAAACTAAATTACTAATGTAGGCACAAATATGTGCATAGTGAGTTCAGCGTCATCTCTCATTTTCATATCTGAGGTAACCCAGTGACTATATATCTATGGTGACTTTTTGTTGTGCCTGCTCCCTACCTTGATCACTATTCTCTTGTAGGTGTGAAAGAAATACAATGTACTCCTATGTAGGAAGATCTTACATATTTGATCCCAAGGTTTCTTTTATTGTTGTTCATTAGCAGTCACAATTCTTCAATCATTTCCGGAAGGATGTCAAAAACATTTCCTAGATGATATGTATTCCAGATCCTGACTTATAAACGGTCAATATAGATGGAGCTGAGTACACAATTATTATACTTGCATTTGCTTTCTTGCCAGACCAAGTTATTTAGTTATGATACAAATATCTTGCAATGGGTGTGTTAGACACTTGATCAAACAAATCTTTTCCACATGCCCTATCTCGGTGAGGGCACTTTTCTGCATTATCCTTCCTTGGTTGTTCAACTGCAAATGCAGACAAAGGCGTTGATGAATGTCTGCTTTGAAATTGTATATTATCTTTTTGCTGGTAATATATTTGTGCTAGAACATAACCAATGTTAAGAATTCAATTGAAGCATTCATGTGTCATGTAAGTCAAGTCATCTTTCTCTATGGATGTGGACCATAAAAATTGTAATTTTGAAATGTTGAAACTACATAATTTTTTTCTAAATTTACTTATTTTTCTTTAAAATGGACGAGCGTGGCAACGCGCGCCTTTACGGTCTAGTGTTTCTATGTAAGTTATCGGGTATGTGGTGTGTGTATTGCCGTGTTATTTTCACAGAAGTTATTGGGGGTAAGCTTTTCAAGAACTTTTTTCCCTTGCGCAAAGTTATCACGGTGTTTGTACCTAGGTTATCGGATCTGCGATGCGTATGTTACCATCCTATTTACACAGAAGTTATCGGGGTTGTATTTTTCAACCAATTATTTTCTCCCAGAAAAGTTACGCTTTGTTTGTACCTCGGGTCTGCGCTTCGTATTTACCGTGCTATTTTCATATAAGTTATCGGGGGTACTTTTTTCAACATTATTTTTCCCTTTGTCAAAGTTATCGTGATGTTTGTACCTAAGTTATTGGATATGCGGTCCATATATTACCGTGCTATTTTCACATATAACTTATCAGGTTATGTTTTCGAACTTTTTTCACCTTGTTCAAATTTACCGCAGTGTTTGTACCTGAGTTAACAGGTTTGCGGTGCTTACATCACCATGTTATTTACGCATAAGTTATCATAGGTTTGTTTTCAATAAGTTTTTTATTCCAGGTCAAAGTTACTGCGGTATTTGGGCATAAGTTATCAGATTTGTGGTGCGTATATAACCATGCTATTGCACAAAAGTTATTCGGAAATGTTTTAAACATTTTTTCCCCTATTCAAAGTTATTACAGTATTTGTACGCAAATTATCAGACCCATGGTGTGTACATTACCATGCTATTCACACAGAAGTTTCAGGGTTCTTACCTTCAACAATGATTTTTTTATATTTGTATAACACAACTACGAACAACCTAATTAATGCACTGATTAGCTTCAAAGAAAATCTATGTGCATAATGCATATAATCGTTTCTAACTAGTATCCTTCTCTGTGTGTTAGTTGAATAGTACATTCATAACTACAGAATTTCCAATCAATGAACTTGCAAAGTAATATTCTTGCAGCTGTTGGAGTCACTCCACTAACTGATTCCTCAAGTCACCAATAAACCATAAATTATGATGATCCCTAGAATTTTTGGTGCAGTAAAAGGGCAAGTTCATGTGTTGTACAGTGAAACAAAAGATGTGGAAAACCAATAGTAACACTTCTAGGTGGAAATTTTTGCAGAAATATAACATGTTCGTCGCTCAGATTGGTTGTGCAGCCATTTGTAAGAGTGTTATGGAAGCACACAAGATTGATGATGAGTTAAACTAAAGCAAGATGCAGTGAATTTGTACACAAACATGCAGACATTTTTGCTCCATTTTCTTTCTAACAAAGTCTGCGTGCAAAGTACTAAGTATTAGTACTGACCCTCTCTTCAACTTCAACGAGAAATGAACCAGACTGTATCTACAAGCACTACTACATAGGTTCAGAGAACAAACACATTCATGCTAACTCAGGCCATAGCTGCTGCAGTTCCAGCTTCACGAGAGACGTCTCCGCAGGATCATGGAACAACTAGCGCTAGTTCTACCGACTAAATGAAGTAATAAACTCTGGCACCGCCGCTGCTTCTGCCCATCATTTTGTGTCCAATTCTAATGACTAAATGAACTCCAGCATCACGAAAGCAACCATGAACAGGCAAACAACTCCGGTGAGTGACGCGGACGGGCCTAGGATCGCAGCCCAGTTGAGCAAGCACATCATCAGGGACTTCATCCATCAACCAATCGATTCGATCGGCGCTAGTTACTGCTAGGCCAAATCAGCCAAGAACCCCTCCCCTATCCCACCCGACAAAGCAGGAACCCGACTCTGCTGGATCGATTCCCTGGCGCTGACGAAGGGAACCGCCTGGCCGCAGGGGCGGGAGCAAACCAGAACGGGTGAAGAGCTTGTCCTGACTCGACGACATCACTATTGGCGGACTCAACCTATGCCATACAAGGGGATAAGGTAACAAGAGAGAGGCATGAGAGCGGCGACGTGCGGACGTACCAGTGCCCCGCGGAGGGCTGGACCACGACGATGGACGCCGACGGGGAAGACGGCCGCCACCGCGCGGAGTGACGAAGGCGCGCAGCGGGAATTGCAGGTTGCCGCGAAGCACGACCTCGAAGATCTCCGGGCGCAGTGCGGTCGAGCGTATCGGGACAGGGAGGTTGCTCGCAGATGTGCGATCTCAAACGAACGGCATCCAGGTCGTGTGGCAGTTTTGCAATATGCCACACGGTTGCTAAATACATATTTTGAATAATAAAACAACGTTGGTCCGAATAAAAATTAGAGTCATTTCATTCTCAATTTAAGCATCAACAAAAAAACAATATCATTATTTGATGCTTAAATAAGTTCATCATGCAAAACACATAATAAATCCTGAATAAAATATCTCGTTGGTTCAATTTTACCCAGAATAATAATGTGTTCATTATATTTTTAGGCATTTTCTGTTTTAAACGGTGCAAAAACACAATAACTATTAACTTAAATGCACAGGAAAAAACAGAAAATCATGACAGTGATTTTGGCCCAAAATCCCCACGGCTACACGTAAAAGAGCCCAGCCCGGCAGCAAAAACACGTTAAAGAAAAAAAACGCTGAACCGTCACAACCTGAGCCAGCAGGGGAGCCGCGTGATGCTCTCAGTTGTCGGATCGAGCCGACAGCTCGGATCGCCCCGCAAACGAGCAAAACAGCCGGCTGGGTCAAACCCTAGACCATTTCCCCTTCTCCTCCCCCATTCTCACTCTCTGGCAGGGCGACGGCGTTCGACGGCGGCCCGAAATGCGTGCCGGCCATGGCGGCGCAGTGGCTGCGCTCGCCGGAGCAGCATGCCGTGGACGACGTCCGGCGTGCTCCTTCGTCGAGCGTGGCTGCTAGCGTCCGCATACATGGCGCGTCAAGGAGGGAGGATGGGCGCTGGCCACCGCGGCTTGAAGGGCGACGGCGACCTGTGCGTCGTCGGCAACACAGGGAGCATGTCCATGAGGGTGGCGGCGGCGGCTCAACTTCTTCACACGCGTCATCGCCCTCGCACCATGGTGGACGCACCACGGTGGACGCAGTGCGGGCCCCGAAGGGAAGAGGCGGCTACGCGGCGCATTAGGTGAGGATTCCCCTCATTTCTTCTCCAATTCGTGTACATCAGTGCTTGATTTGGGGGGAAAACAGTCCTAATTGCAGAATTAGGGTTCTTACGAAATTGGGGATTTTTTCTAGGGTTCTTGATGTGGGGATTCTACTGTTTGTATACTGTTTAGACCTCTGCCTTCTAATTTGCTTATAAAAAAGGGATCAATACTTAAACATGATTGATTCTTATCAACCGTGACAGAACCATGAGTTTTAATCTTTAACATGGGTTAATTAAAAAAAGAACTAACATTAACAGTAATGATCCAGAGCAAAATTAGGGTATCACATAATTATTTGCAGACGGCAATTGGCATAAACATCAAACAGTAGCATGAGCATGGGGCTAAAACTTTCAATCTTGATCATAAAACCCTAAACCTAACTTGATCTAAACTTGATGTTGATCTACAGATCAATAAAATAGGGACCTATTGCAATCAAAATTGGCGACTGATATCATTGTTGGAGTAATTATGCATCTCTGGGATACCATTAGCAGGAACTGATTGCATCTAGATCACCTAAAAGTATGAACAGAGAAGGATTTAGGGGATCATTACATGTCACGGCAGTGGACATGATCGCCTGCTTGGTGCATGCTTGGTGCAAGGGTGATGTAGTCGAGGTAGAGGTTCTCCTCGACAGGACGCCACCGGCACTGCTCAGGGACAGCGGCGGCGGCTGGCTTAGGTCTTCTCATCGCTGCAGCACTCCCCCTGATCGGATGGAGTGAGAGAATATCAGGAGGAGAGTAAACCTTACGTGAATTGTGATCTCGCAGGTGGCCAGCTCTCTCCCGTATCCTTTTAATATGGCGCTGGCGACAGGGGACCCAAAACCTGAGTTGGTTTTTGGGCGCCCCCGATCAAGGCGCGTTAGCTCTGATCAAGACTCACGTACGTTGGTATGTGGATCCCTTCATTTATCGTTATCCTTTCTTTTTTTGTTAGACTAATAGATCTAACTGACCTGTTTAAGCCGTCAGATCAAAACTAACACCCAATGTTGATCTCGTCCCCCGCCAGACGCGACGTCGTCGTCTGCTTAAGGCCGACGTCGCACCGGACCACGAGGAAGTGGTCCCGGATCAGATGCTCCAGCTCTTCCCTCCCGATGAACTTCTCGTGGCCGTACCCCGGGCCTTGTTCGCCGGCGGCGGCGGCAGGGCTCCTGAAGGCGTGCGGCGTGCGCATGTGAGAGAAGAAGGCGGAAGTGCAGGAGTTATGGTCATGGGCGTCGACTTGTGGTTCGGGGATGCCGGTGAAGGAGGCGGTCTCGGCCGGGAGCTCGTACGCGGCGTTGCCGGCCGCGTGGTCCAGCAGGCTGAACTTGTACCACGCCTGGACGGGACGCCGGGTGCGGTCGTCGGTGAGCTGGATGTAGACAGAGGCGTGGTTGGATCTCGCGGGGGCGTCGCGGCCGTTGGGGTAGTAGTCCATGGGCCCAGGACTCGCTGCCGACGGTGAAGCCCATGGAGGAGATCTTCTCGCCGGGGAGGACCGTCTTGGCCTGCGAGTAGCCGTCGATGCGCAGCAGGTGGAACCCGCTCGCCGCTTTGGCGACGACGCTGGTGGCCGACCGCGACAAACGGGAAACGCCGGCGGCGGACATGCTTTGATTTGGTTGCGTACGATCGACCTGGCGGGCTCAGAAACCTAACCTAAGCTAGCAGGCGGGTGAGAGATGACATTTTTCGATACAATACGCTGTTGTTACGACGGCGATGACGAAGATCCGATAAATAAGATCGGTAGGGCTTTCTTAAAAAAAAGTATCTACCAGAGCAATTTTTGTCTCAAGGCTCCAACAGAATTTACCCCTTTTTTTCGGGTTGCAGGCAACGTAATTTGGTTTTTCGTGTCTAAAATTATTTTTTTCTTATTTTTTTGCGAGGTATTATTATTTTAGTTTTTGTGTCTACAATTTTTCTTTTCTTCTTGAGAAAGAGACACATATTTTTCGCAAAAAAAGAAAGAAAGAGCCATATAGTAATATACTTCCTCCGTTTCTTTTTAGTTCGCATATAAGAATTGGTCAAAGTCAAACTTTGTAAAATTTGACTAGATTTGAGAGAAAACAGTAACAAATGTATCTAATTATATTTTAGTGTTAAATATATCCATATCTAGACGAATTTAAGATAAGAATTTTAGGACGAAGAAAGTATTAGCGTGTGTGTTTTTCTGCGGCTGAAAGTATCAGTGATGTGCTAACTGTGGCTAGGAAAAATCATCGTTCATAATTGTGATAATATACTAATTATACCTAATTATGCATGTTCGCAAAAAGGAGTCTAGCTAGGCACGTGTTGGAAGTTAGTTATGAAAACACTAGTAGTAAAAGTAGGGTTATGGTCCAACTCAATCTACACATTAGTCTCGGTTGTATTATGAACCGGGACTAATGTGAGCATTAGTCCCGATTTGAGGGGCTAGGACGCATGGTAGGCATTAGTCCCGGTTCAAATGAGACCTATAGTCCCAGTTTGAGACACCAGCCGAAACTAAAGAGTGCGATGGTCTTTACTTCAACCGGGACGAAAGATGAGACCTTTTTAGTCTCAGTTGGAGCCACCAACCAGGACTAAAGGGGTTGAGGACCTTTAGTCCCGGTTGGAGCCATCAACCGGGACTGAAGAGGTTCTGAAATTTGTTTATTTTCATTTTTTTAGTTTTTAGTTTCTTTTTTAAATTGCTTATATCTTTTAGGATATTTGATATTTTTGAGTGATTCTTTTGGCACTAGATTTAAAATTTTGTCTAGTTTCTGTTTGTGCTAGTAGTTTTGAAATTTGAATGATTTAAACTTGAATTTTTTCAAATTTGCTTCAAACCCTAGATTGTGAATAATTTGAGTTTAAAAATAGTTTTTAATTTAATTTTTTTGCTCCCAGTCACATCTTAGATTGTTGTCACAGTAAGGTTTATTTGGTTATTTAAAATAATTTAAATTTGGATTTTAATTAAAACAGTACTGTTTTGCTTATATAGTTGTTTTAGTCCTTTAATTGTTGTTTTCAGTTATTTTTAGTTAGTCCTTTCTATAGATTTTAACATTTTGTAGTATGCTTTTGTTAGACAACGGTAGATACATTTTTATAATTAACTAATATTAATTTAGCTACTGTTTTGTATTAATAGTTGTTTGGCCTTTAATAATAGTGGATAGAATTAATTTTGCTATATTAGAAAGTAATTTTTTGCCACTTTAATAGAACGTGACTCTAGCTTGGTTAACCTTACTTGTGACTCTGGTTGGGACGGTGTTAGCAGATGTAGTCGATGGTAGGATTGGATGGACACCATTCCGGACTAAAAGGGTTTTGTGATTTATCAAACTCTACCCCCCCCCCCCTCCTATCGCGATTTCAGTTTTGAAAAAAACAAAAGAAAATGATAAAACTTCAAAAATCAAAATCCTTCGAGATGTAGTAATGTTACTACATCTACTAGTTAGGAAAATTTAAAAACATAAATTTTGACATGTTCTGTAAAAAAATGTTATGAAAAAGTAAAACAGCTATAACTTTTGCATACGATGTCGAAAAAACGTATAATATATCAAAATGTTCAGCACGAAAATCTGGTTCCAATTTCGATCGCCGTAGGTCGTTTTGCAAATTTTTAGAATCCTCAAATTCTGAAAGGAAAAAAGTTATCCTCAAATTTAAGTTTTTTGAATTCTTGGTCAAAGTGTGGTCAAACTATGGTCAAAGTACTTATTCAAGAAATATTAGTGTTACTAAATAATAATTTTTTTAGAATAATAGTTTCAAACTCAAACAGTGAAACTGTGACTTCATGCTCAAGTTCAACTCCTAAGGGTTAATAGGACTGACAGCTTACTATTGTCAGGAAAACAACAAGTGCAGACATGGAAACTAGGGGAAATAGAATAGGAAAGTTAAGCGTGCTTAGGCTGGGGTAGTGAGAGGATGGGTGACCGGACGGGAAGTTAGACGATTTGAAATGAGTGCTCCACACTTGAGCAGTGATGAGGGGTGGTGATTACAGATTAAATTATCAAATAATTCAGAAATTTGAAAATCAGAAAATAAAAAAAATCAAAAAATTTCTTTAGTCCTTGTTAGTGTTACCAACCGGGACTAAAGGTGGAGCTCCAGACAACGGCCACGTGGAGCGCCTTTAGTCCCGGTTCGTAAGCCAACCGGGACTAAAGGTTTTGGGTATTAGTCCCGTTTGTTTTGTCTCGGTTGCAGAACCGGGACTAAAGACCTGTTTTCTACTAATGAACTATTGCTTCATACAGAAATATAAAGTTCACAATATAAAAAAATTGAAGCATAAACATTCGTATGCCCGAGACATGTGTTTGCTCGCTCCTATCAAAGCAACTAGAACGTGCGGGAAAAATTGTTGAAAATCTTATCTATCAATATGTAACTACTATTTCCCCGTAAAAATAATGAAACTAATAGAGCCATTAAATTACCCTAAATCAGCCACAATCATATGGATCGAATAGAGTAGCTTTTATGAGAGGAATTTGACCCAATATTGGCTGCTCATGCTTTTTTATTCTTCTTTTGACATTTGGCCGCCCATGTTGCTATTAATTCGTGCATACCACGTAACCTCGTCAATAATAACTAAATATATAAATTATCAGAATTTTTAAGGGTATATAAATTATTAGATAGAGGGGCGGTGTTGCATCATTTTAAGGCCTAGATGGGGCAGAGCCAGAAGTAGAACCAACCTAGGTGGTCCACAGACATGGTTGTAATTTTTATTACCTCTGGTGTTCTTTATACTATCATGATTGAAGATGAATAGATTGAAAGCTTCTCATGCAAAAAAAAACCAATCTAGGGTTTCTTTTCTCCTTACCCTATTCCATGACGGCTATTGCAAACTCTTCCCTCCCCTCCAGGCTTCACAGGCGAGCCCGCGAATTCACCCTTCCTTTGTTCGTCGCTTCGGTGGTCGATCGAAGGAAGGTGAATCTCGGTGCCCCCGCTCCAGTTAGGACAACTCTTGCCAATCCCCTATCCAGCTATAGAGTAGTAAATTTTCAGTTTTATTCCTCTAACCGGCACCTAGTTGATCCCCTAAACCGAATATATATAGAGGAGTAAAAAATTTACTCAGCCTCCTATCCTACGCCTAAACATACTCAGCCGCTACCGCTCGGAGTAAAAATCTACCTCCCTCGTGTCTCCCACCCCCGCTACCTCCTCGCCTCCCTTAGCCCTCACCGCCATTTTGGCCGACTCCCAGCCCATTTGTCGTCCGTCCGTTTTCAGAATCAAGGTAAAACACCACCGCCGCCGTGATAACCAATTTGTTGGATTGCTGTCGAATCTTCTTCCTTTTTGTCGGACGCAGCATCTAGCCTTGCTTTTGGAATGTTGCAGGTCATTCCCACATGTTGCTTCCCACTGGTCTGGCTGAAACATCGCTGGCCGGCCGGTGCACCACCACCGTCTTGCAGTGTTCGATGGGTTTCCTAGGTGAGTTTTTCAAAAAAAAAACTTCTGTTTCATTTTGTTTTGTACAATCGAATTAGACCAAGCCGTTTGAATTGAAGATGAAATGGTTGAGAGAGATGATCTTAGAGGACTCGTCGTAATCCAAAAAGGAAGAAGACGACAAAGGCTATGAAACCATTCTTGGCATGATTTTCAATGATGATATTCCGTAGGCGAGGAGAGGATTGCAGTTTAGCCGCATACAACTCAACCGTGATAGAAAGGAGGACCATGCTAAGATCATGAGACACTACTTTGATGCAACTGATGACTATGTCCGCATTGATGAAGACACAATCTTGGAGGCCGTTCGAAGGTTCACTAAAGTAGTGATCGATACTTTTGGACCGGACACTAGAGTACTTGAGGGCACCCAGCGAGGAAGACACCGAGAGGTGCTACTTGTGAGCTGCGTCAGTAGAGATAAGTATTTCCCTCAGTTATGAAACCAAGGTTATCAATCCAGTAGGAGAACCAAGCAAAATAACACCTACACACAAACAAGAAATATTTGCAACCCAACGCGTAGAGGGGTTGTCAATCCCTCAACGGTTACAAGCAAGATTAAACGGTGTAGTTTTTGATAGATAGATCAAATAAAAATACAAAATAAAATAAATAGAAGAAAATTGCAGCAAGGTATTTTTGGTTTTCATAGCTGATAGAAAATATACCCGGGGCCATAGTTTGCACTAGAGACTTCCCTCATAAAAATAAAATTCGGTGGGTAGATAAATTACTGTTGGGCTATTGACAGAAAAACAAATAATTATGACGATATCCAAGGTAATGATCATGTATATAGGCATCACGTCCGAGACAAGTAGACCGAAAAAATTCTGCATCTACTAGTATTACTCCACACATCGACCGCTATCCAGCATGCATCTAGTGTATTAAGTTCATGAAAGAACGGAGTAACACCTTAAGCAAGATGACATGATGTAGACAAGATAAACTCATGTATGAAATAAATCCCATCTTGTTACCCTTAATAGCAACGATACATGCGTGTCATGTCTCTTTCTGTCACTGGGATTGAGCACCGCAAGATCGAACCCATCACAAAGCACCTCTTCCCATGGCAATATAAATCAATCTAGTTGGCCAAAGCAAACCAATAAATCTGAGAGGAATACGAGGCTATAACAATCATGCATAAAAGAGTTCAGAGAAAAATCAAATAATATTCATGGATAGATCTGATCATAAACTCAAAATTCATCGTATCCCAACAAGCACACCGCAAAAAGTCATTGCATCAAATAGATCTCCAAGAACACCGAGGAGAACATTGTATTGAAGATCAAAAAGAGAGAGAATAAGCCATCTGGCTACTAATTATGGACCCATAGGTCCGTGGTAAACTACGCACGCATCCTCGAAGCGCAGCAAGGATGACGAAGAGCCCCCTCCATGATCGGATCCCCCTCCGGCGGAGTGCCGGAAAAGGCCTCTAGAAGGGATCTCGTGGTTCTAAAACTGACAGCGGCGAAAAAAGTATTTTGTGAACTCCTCTGTTGGTTTCATGATTTTAGAGAATTTATAGAGGCGGAGCTAGGTCAAACGGAGCCTCATGGGCCCCACCACCCATTAGGGCGCGCCTACCCCCTAGGCGCATGATACGTCTCCAATGTATCTATAATTTTTGATTGTTTCATGCTATTATATATTCTATTTTGGATGTTTAATGGGCTTTATTATATACTTTTATATTATTTTTGGGACTAACCTATTAACCCAAGGCCCAGTGCAAATTGCTGTTTTTTTGCCTATTTCAGTGTTTCGCAGAAAAGGAATATCAAACGGAGTCCAAATGGAATGAAACACTCGGGAGCGTGATTTTTGGAACAAACGTGATCCAGAGGACTTGGAGTGGACGTGAAAAAACAACCGAGGAGTCCACGAGGCAGGGGGGCGCGCCTACCCCCCTGGGCGTGCCCTCCCCCTCGTGGGCCCCTTGTTGCTCAACCGACCTACTTCTTCCTCCTATATATATTCATATACCCCAAAAACATCTAGGAGCACCACGAAACCCCATGTCCATCTCCGCAACCTTATGTACCCAAGAGATCCCATCTTGGGGCCTTTTCCGGAGCTCCGCCGGAGGGGGCATCGATCACGGAGGGCCTATACATCAACTCCATGGCCCTCCGATGATGTGTGAGTAGTTTACTTCAGACCTTCGGGTCCATAGCTATTAGCTAGATGACTTCTTCTCTCTCTTTGGATCTCAATACAATGTTCTCCTCGATCTTCTTGGAGATCTATTTGATGTAACTCTTTTTGCGGTGTGTTTGTCGAGATCCGTTGAATTGTGGGTTTATGATCAAGTCTATCTATGAACAATATTTGATTCTTCTCTGAAATCTTTTATGTATGATTGGTTATCTTTGCAAGTATTTTCAAATTATCAGTTTGGTTTGGCCTACTAGATTGATCTTTCTTGCAATGGGAGAAGTGCTTAGCTTTGGGTTCAATCTTGCGGTGCTTGATCCCAGTGACAGAAAGGGAAACTACATGTATTGTATTGTTGCCATCGAGGATAAAAAGATGGGGTTTATATCATATCGCTTGAGTTTATCCCTCTACATCATGTCATCTTACCTAATGCGTTACTCTATTCTTATGAACTTAATACTCTAGATGCATGCTGGATAGCAGTCGATGTGTGGAGTAATAGTACTAGATGCAGGCAGGAGTCGGTCTACTTGTCATGGACGTGATGCCTATATACATGATCATGCCTAGATATTATCATAATTATTCGCTTTTCTGTCAATTGCTCGACAGTAATTTGTTCACCCACCGTAATACTTATGCTATCTTGAGAGAAGCCACTAGTGAAACCTATGGCCCCTGGCTCTATTCTCCATTATATTAATCTCCCATCAACAATTATTTATATTACCATTTATTTTGCAATCTTTACTTTTAATCCTTATCATAGAAATACCAAAAATATTATCTTATCATCTCTATCAGATCTCACTCTCGTAAGTGACCGTGAAGGAATTGACAACGCCTTTATCGCGTTGGTTGCGAGATTCTTATTTGTTTGTGTAGGTACGAGGGATTTGCGTGTGACCTACTACTGGATTGATACCTTGGTTCTCAAAAACTGAGGGAAATACTTACGCTACTTTGCTGCATCACCCTTTCCTCTTCAAGGGAAAACCAACATAGTGCTCAAGAGGTAGCAAGAAGGATTTCTCGCGCCGTTGTCGGGGAGTCTACGCACAACTCAAGACATACCAAGTACCCATCACAAACTCTTATCCCTCGCATTACATTATTTGCCATTTGCCTCTCATTTTCCTCTCCCCCACTTCACCCTTGCCATTTTATTCGCCCTCTTTTTCCGTTCCCCTTCTCTTTTCTAGTTCGTCTCTTTTTTGTTGCCTCTCGTATCCCGTGTGTTGTTATGGCTAGTCTTTTATCCACTCCTTTATCTCGCGAGAATGAAGTCCTTAATTTTAAACAAAGGGAGGGAGAAAACCTAAAAGATGCTTGATACATAATTTGCAATGCGCAAAATAGATCTACTAGGAAGCAATCTACTTCCGTTCTTCTTCGCAATTTTTATGTAGGCATCACTCCTTAGAATAGATATATTCTTGATACCATTACCGGAGGAAATTTCTTGGGTAGCCATACTTTTGATTCTTATAATGCTATGATAGATTTGTTTGGCACACCACCTCTCTTGGTTAATGGAACTATGTTAACTTTGGAACATGTTATGCAAAGGCTCGAAATTATTGAAAATAAAGTTGCCACTATGGAATTGATTGAGAATTTGGATAAAAAGATCCACAACCAAATTAACCAATATGGATCTAAGGTAGGAGTTACTCTGAAAAGTTTTAAAGAAAAAGAACCCATGGTTAATGAAAAAATAGACCAAGATTCCACTAGAATTGATAAACTTGAGGGTATTATTACCAACTTAGGGTCCGCTTTTTCTGCCTTAAGGAATACTTCAAGTCCTCCTACCACCAAAGTTGCCAAATTAATGTATGATCCTAAAAATAAGGGTGAAACTTCTAGTAAGGAAAATGCGGATCTCAAATCCATAAGTGTTCACCCCAACTTTCTCGCTATCATTAAGGAACCTTTTGCTACAAATGATTTTCTTGATTTCTTGCCTAGGAGTTTAATCATTAATAGAAAGAAGGAAACTCCTAAGGGTTATAAGTGTTCTATTGAAGAATTGAACACCAAAGATGACAATACCTAGATCTATCCTTGCCTTTATGCCTAGCTAGCACTACTAGCGAAAAGCCTATACACAGAATCTTACCAGCAGCGCGCTTTAAAATCAGGCGCTGCTGCTAAGTAGCAGTAGCGCGGGTTTTTAAACCTCGCTACTACTAAGTTGATAGCAGTAGCGCTGGTTTTTAACCCTCGCTACTACTAAGCGGTCTCTACCGTGCCCCCCGGGACATGCCATAGTAGTAGCGCGGGTTTTTAACCCTCGCTACTACTAAGTTGATAGCAGTAGCGCTGGTTTTTACCCCTCGCTACTACTAAGCGGTCTCTACCGTGCCCCTGGGCCATGCCATAGTAGTAGCGAGGGTTATAAACCCGCGCTACTACTAAGTTTTTACCCCTCACTACTACTAAGAGGTCTCAACCGTGCTCCTCCGGGACATGCCATAGTAGTAGCGAGGGGTAAAATCCCTCGCTACTACTAAAGGTCCCATTCTGAAAATCTACCCCCCCCGGTGGATCGCCTTTTCGGTTTAGTAAAAAGCAAAAGAAAACAATAAAAACTTCAAAAATTAAAATCCTTCGAGATGTAGTTATATTACTACATCTACTAGTTAGGAAAATTTAAAAACTTAAATTTGGACATGTTTTGCAGTGTAGGGAAAATGTAAAACGGCTATAACTTTTGCATACGATGTTAGAAAAAACGTATAATATATCAAAATGTTTCAAAAATTAAAATCCTTCGAGATGTAGTTATGTTCTTATATCTACTAGTTAGGAAAATTTAAAAACTTAAATTTGGACATGTTTTGCAAAAAGTGTAGGGAAAATGTAAAACGGCTATAACTTTTGCATACGATGTCAGAAAAAAACATATAATATATCAAAATGTTCAGCACGAAAATCCGCATACGATGGTGACCGCCTACGGCCTATTTGCAAATTTTTAGAATCCTCAAATTCTAAAAGGAAAAAAGGTATGCTCAAATTTCAGTTTTTTTTATTTTGGTCAAATCTGGTCAAACTGTGGTCAAACTACTTATTCAAGACGTATTAGTGTTACTAAATAATTATTCAAGAATATTAGTGTTACTAAATAATTATTTCAGTTTTTTGGAATTTTGGTCAAATCTGGTCAAACTGTGGTCAAACTTTGGTTAAAATGTGGTCAAACTCCTTATTCAAGAAATATTAGTGTTACTAAATAATTATTGTGGTTTAGAACAATAGTTTTAAACTCAAACAGCGAAATGTGTGACTTCATGCTCAAGCTAAACTCCCGAGGGTTAATAGGATTGACATCTTACTATTGTTAGGAAAACAACAAGTGCAGACTTGGAATCAAGGGAGAATAGAACCCGGAAGTTAAGCGTGCTCAGGCTGGAGTAGTAAGAGGATGGGTGACCATCCGGGAAGTTAGATGATTTGGAATGATGAGGGGTGATTAGAGATTAAATTGAGCAGCGATGAGAGTGATTAGAGATTAGAGGTTAAAATAATTCAGAAATTTGAAAATTCGGGCAAAAAATTAGAAAAAAAATTCCGCGGGTTAGTAGTAGCGCGGGTTTTTACCCATGCTACTACTAACGGACATAGTAGTAGCGCGGGTGCGCCCGCGCTACTGCTATACGTTAGCTGTAGCGCCTTATTAGTAGCGCCGGCCCTCGCACTGCTAATAGGCCCAAAACCCGTGCTGCTGCTAGGCTTTTCCCTAGTAGTGTAGGTGCGTTAAACGATAGCGCTTATTGGGAGGCAACCCAGTTTTATTTTTGTTCCTTGCTTTTTGATTCTTATTAGTAATAAATAATTCATCTAGCCTCTGTTTAGATGTGGTTTTATTCTTTTAATCAGTGTTTGTGCCAAGTAGAACCTTTGGGTAGACTTGGGGAAAGTCTTTGCGATCTTCCTGTAAAAAACAGAAACTTTAGCGCTCACGAGATTTGTTGCCATTTTTTTACTTGAGAGTGCTATTTAGTTAATTATTTTTGCAGATGATTAATAGATAAATCCCTAACGTCAAGCAATTTATTTTACAATTTTTGGGGTTCCAGAAGTATTCGAAACCTACAGATTACTACAGACTGTTCTGTTTTTGACAGATTCTGTTTTTCGTGTGTTGCTTGCTTATTTTGATGAATCTATGGCTAGTAATAGAGTTTATGAACCACAGAAAAGTCGGAATACAGTAGGTTTAACACCAACATAAATAAATAATGAGTTAATTACAGTACCTTGAAGTGGTGTTTTGTTTTCTTTCACTAACGGAGCTCACGAGATTTTCTTTTAAGTTTTGTGTTGTGAAGTTTTCAAGTTTTGGGTAAAGATTTGATGGATTATGGAACAAGGACCTAAGCTTGGGGATTCCCAAGGCACCCCAAGGTAAAATCCAAGGACAACCAAAATCCTAAGCTTGGGGGTGCCCCGGAAGGCATCCCCTCTTTCGACTTCGTCCATCGGTAACTTTACTTGGAGCTATATTTTTATTCACCACATGATATGTGTTTTGCTTGGAGCGTATTGTATGATTTGAGTCTTTGATTTTTAGTTTACCACAATCATCCTTGCTATACACACCTTTTGGGAGAGACACGCATGAATTGGAATTTATTAGAATACTCTATGTGCTTCACTTATATCTTTTCAGCTAGATAATTTTGCTCTAGTGCTTCGCTTATATCTTTTAGAGCATGGTGGTGGTTTTATTTTATAGAAATAATTGATCTCTCATGCTTCACTTATATTATTTTGAGAGTCCTTTAGAACAGCATGGTAATTTTCTTTGGTTATAAAATTAGTCCTAATATGATAGGCATCCAAGATAAAAACTTGAAAGTGCATTAAATACTAAGAGAAGTTGGATGCTTGATAGTTGTTTTGAGATATAAAGGTGGTAGTATTAGAGGTGTGCTAGTTGAGTAATTGTGAAATTGAGAAATACTTGTGTTGAAGTTTGTAAGTCCCGTAGCATGCACGTATGGTAAACGTTGTGTGACAAATTTGAAGCATGAGGTGTTCTTTGATTGCTTTCCTTATGAGTGGCGGTCGGGGACGAGCGATGGTATTTTCCTACCAATCTATCCCCCTAGGAGCATGCGCGTAGTGCTTGGTTTTGATGACTTGTAGATTTTTGCAATAAGTATGTGAGTTCTTTATGACTAATGTTGAGTCCATGGATTAAATGCACTCTCACCCTTCCATTATTGCTAGCCTCTTCGGTACCGTGCATTGCCCTTTCTCACCTTGAGAGTTGGTGCAAACTTCGCGGTGCATCCAAACCCCGTGATATGATACACTCTATCACACATAAGCCTCCTTATATCTTCCTCAAAATAGCCACCATACCTACCTATTATGGCATTTCCATAGCCATTCCGAGATATATTGCCATGCAACCTTCCACTGTTCCGTTTACTATGACATGCATCATCATTGTCATATTGCCTTGCATGATCATGTAGTTGAAATCGTATTTGTGGAAAGGCCACCATGCTTATTTTTTCATACATGTCACTCTTGATTCATCGCATCCCGGTACACCGCCGGAGGCATTCACATAGAGTCATATTTTGTTCTAAGTATCGAGTTGTAATTCTTGAGTTGTAAGTAAATAAAAGTGTGATGATCATCATTAGAGTATTATCCCATGTGAGGAAAGGATGATGGAGACTATGATTCCTCCACAAGTCGGGATGAGACTCCGGACGAAAAATAATAAATAAATAAAAAAGAAAAAGGGGACATAAAATAAAAAAAGAGAAGAAGGCCCAAATAAAAAAATGAGAGAAAAAGAGAGAAGGGACAATGTTACTATCCTTTTTCCACACTTGTGCTTCAAAGTAGCAGCATGATCTTCATGATAGAGAGTCTCTTATTTTGTCACTTTCATATACTAGTGGGAATTTTTCATTATAGAACTTGGCTTGTATATTCCAATGATGGGCTTCCTCAAATACCCTAGGTCTTCGTGAGCAAGCAAGTTGGATGCACACCCACTTAGTTTCTTTGATGAGCTTTCATATATTTATAGCTCTAGTGCATCCGTTGCATGGCAATACCTACTCCTTGCATTGACATCAATCGGTGGGCATCTCCATAGCACATTGATTAGCCGCGTCAATGTGAGTCTTTTTTTTTTGTCTTCTCACACAACCTCAACCATTATATTTTATTCCATCCATCGTGCTATGTCCATGGCTCGCGCTCATATATTGTGTAAAAGTTGAAAGAGTTTGAAAAGGCTAAGTATGAAACAATTGATTGGCTTGTCATCGGGGTTGTGCATGATGAGAGCATTTTGTGTGACGAAAATGAAGCATGGCCAAATTGTATGATTTTGTAGGGATAAACTTTCTTTGGCTATGTTATTTTGATAGGACATAATTGCTTGGTTAGCATGCTTAAAGTATTATTATTTTTATGTCAACATTAAACTTTTATCTTGAATCTTTCGGATCTAAACATTCATGCCACAATAAAGAAAATTACATTGAAGAATATTCTAGAAAGCATTCCACATCAAAAATTCTGTTTTTATCATTTACCTACTCAAGGACAAGCAGGAATTAAGCTTGGGGATGCTTGATACGTCTCCAACGTATCTATAATTTTTTATTGTTACATGCTATTATATATTCTGTTTTGGATGTTTAATGGGATTTATTACACACTTTTATATTATTTTTGGGACTAACATATTAACCCAAGGCCCAGTGCAAATTGCTGTTTTTTTGCCTATTTTAGTGTTTCGCAGAAAAGGAATATCAAACGGAGTCCAAACGGAATGAAACCTTCGGGAGCGTGATTTTTGGAACAAACGTGATCCAGAGGACTTGGAGTGGACGTCAAAAAACAACCGAGGACTCCATGAGGCAGGGGGACGCGCCTACCCCCTGGGCACGCCCTCCCCCCTTGTGGGCCCCTCGTGGCTCAACCGACCTACTTCTTCCTCCTATATATATTCATATACCCCAAAAACATCCAGGAGCACCACGAAACCCTATTTCCACCGCCGCAACCTTCTGTACCCAAGAGATCCCATCTTGGGGCCCTTTCCGGAGCTCCGCCAGAGGGGCAACGATCACGGAGGGCCTCTACATCAACCCCATGGCCCCTCCGATGATGTGTGAGTAGTTTACTTCAGACCTTCGGGTCCATAGCTATTAGCTAGATGGCTTCTTCTCTTTCTTTGGATCTCAATACAATGTTCTCCTCGATCTTCTTGGAGATCTATTTGATGTAATTCTTTTTGCGGTGTGTTTGTCGAGATCCGATGAATTGTGGGTTTATGATCAAGTCTGTCTATGAACAATATTTGATTCTTCTCTGAAATCTTTTATGTATGATTGGTTATCTTTGCAAGTCTCTTCGAATTATCAGTTTGGTTTGGCGTACTAGATTGATCTTTCTTGCAATGGGAGAAGTGCTTAGCTTTGGGTTCAATCTTGCGGTGCTCGATCCCAGTGACAGAAAGGGAAACGACACGTATTGTATTGTTTCCATCGAGGATAAAAAGATGGGGTTTATATCATACTACTTGAGTCTATCCCTCTACATCATGTCATGCTGGATAACGGTCGATGTGTGGAGTAATAGTAGTAGATGCTGGCAGGAGTCGGTCTACTTGTCACGGACGTGATGCCTATATACATGATCATGCCTAGATATTATCATAATTATTCGCTTTTCTATCAATTGCTCGATAGTAATTTGTTCAACCACCGTAATACTTATGCTATCTTGAGAGAAGACACTAGTGAAACCTATGGCCCCCAGGTCTATTCTCCATTATATTAATCTCCCGTCAACAAGTTATTTCTATTATCGTTTATTTTGCAATATTTACTTTTAATCTTTATCATAAAATACCGAAAATATTATCTTATCATCTCTATCAGATCTCACTCTCGTAAGTGATCGTGAAGGGATTGACAACCCCTTTATCGCGTTGGTTGCGAGGTTCTTATTTGTTTGTGTAGGTAAGAGGGACTTGCGTGTGGCCTCCTACTGGATTGATACCTTGGTTGTCAAAAACTGTGGGAAATACTTACGCTACTTTGCTGCATCACCCTTTCGTCTTCAAGGGAAAACCAACGCAGTGCTCAAGAGATAGCAGCGCACCCTGGTGGGTGGTGGGCCCATGCTCCCACATCTGGTCTTCTCCCGAAGCTTCTAGTGTCTCTTTTGTTCAGAAAGAAATCTCTAAAAAAATTCGTGGCATTTGGACTTCGTTTGTTACTGATATTCTCTGAAACCAAAAACAAGCAAAAACAGCAACTAGCACTTGGCACTAAGTTAATAGGCCAGTCCCAAAAATGATATATAATTGCTTGTAAGTTTATATAAAACATCCAAGATTGATAATATAATAGCATGGAGCAATAAAAAGTTCTAGATACGTTGGAGATGTATCAAGAGGCTAATGGCAGAGAGTGAATCAAGAGGATGACTAGGGATACTTGGATCACTTGATTATATGCACTGGACCTGAAAGAATTATCCTGCATGCACTACCAGGAAAAAGCCTAATAGTAGCGCGGGTTAAAAGCTAGTAGTAGCACGGGTGTCGGCGCTACTACTACGGCGCTACAGCTAACTAGTAGTAGTAGCACGGTGCATCCCGCGCTACTAGTACGTGTGTTAGTAGTACCGCGTGTCTGTGACCCGCGCTACTATTAATTTGAAAAACCAAAAAATTCTCGACCCCATGACGCGCGCATGTTGGCCGGGAGCAGGAGATGTCGTCCATGACGCGTGCCTCATGGAAGCCGTCGAGGGCGGCCGCGGAGGCCAGCCCGGCGTGGGCCAGGAGCTAGAGGACATGCATCTTGGCATCGTGCGTGGGGAGCAACACCTTGCGGCGGCCGTCGTCGTTGAGGTCAGCGATGAGCGGCGGCAGGGGGCGGTCCACATCTTCTGGAATGAGAAGTCGCCCTCGTGCTGCCGGAGGAGGAGGGGGATGGGTCAGCTAGCGTTCTGGATCGAATCGGAGAGGGGGGAGGAGGGCTGACCTGGAGCAAGAAGAAGACGGTGAAGGCGGCGAGGAGGAGGATGCCGTGGTCGCGCTTCCGCATCTTGGCGGCGGCGAGGAGCTTCGGCGACCGCCCACCAAAGGGATCTCGGAGAGGGAGAGGGCGAAGAAAGCAGAGTGTACCAGCGGCGGCCACCACTGGAGTATGAGGGAGAGACGAGGAAAGTGAGAGAGGGGGAAAGTGAGGGAGAGAGGAGGGATTCGGCCGAGGATACGGGGGTTTCACCTACCTCGTACTTAGTAGTAGCGAGGGGTGTAAAACCGCGCTGCTACTATCAACTTAGTAGTAGCGCGGGTTTGTACCCCTCGCTGGTACTATGGCATGTCCCGGGAGGGCACGGTAGAGACCGCTTAGTAGTAGCGAGGGTTAAAAATCTGCGCTACTAGTATCAACTTAGTAGTAGCGAGGGTTAAAAACCCGCGCTACTAGTAAGTAGCAGTAGCGAGGGTTATAAACCCTCACTACTAGTAAGCGGCCGTCTATAAGCTTTTCCCTAGTAGTGATGGCGGAAAGGTCAGTGCAAAGGCCAGTGCAACAATCCAACGGTCATTCTTGAGGCAGTTGCAACGAAGGATTTTTTTGAAATGACATTCATTCTTTGGTTTATCTAGCTCAAACAATGACTTGAATAAGCTGTCGAGTTCATCATTGTTTGCTAGGCTTATTACAAGAGATGCTCCTCCTTGCAACTATTCAGTCAATGTGCACAACTACTCGATGGGTTACTACCTTGCAGATGACATCTATCCCCCATGGGCCACGTTAGTCAAAACAATTCCACATCCAAAAGGTAACGAAAACATTCACTTTGCCCAATGTCAAGAAGCGGCTAGGAAAGATGTGGAGAGAGCC
Source organism: Triticum dicoccoides (assembly GCF_002162155.2). Taxonomy (NCBI): domain Eukaryota; kingdom Viridiplantae; phylum Streptophyta; class Magnoliopsida; order Poales; family Poaceae; genus Triticum; species Triticum dicoccoides. The sequence goes on along the minus strand of NC_041380.1, from coordinate 561,912,052 downwards.
TTCGGTGCGCTTCAGAATAGGATTGATGGTAGCTGGAACTGTTGGGGAACGTAGTATTTTCAAAATTTTCCTACGCACACACAAGATCCATCTAGGTGATGCATAACAACGAGCGGAGAGAGTATGTCCACGTACCCTCATAGACCGAAAGCGGAAGCATTTAGTAACGCGGTTGATGTAGTCGAACGTCTTCGCGATCCAACTGATCCAAGTACCAAACGCACGGCACCTCCGCGATCTGCACACGTTCAGCTTGGTGACGTCCCTCGTACTCTTGATCCAGCCGAGGCCGAGGAAGAGTTTCGTCAGCACGACGGCGTGGTGACGGTGATGATGAAGTTACCGACGCAGGGCTTCGCCTAAGCTCTACAATGATATGACCGAGGTGGAAATCTATTGAGGGGGGCACCACACACGGCTAAGACAACTGTCAACTTCTGTGTCTATGGGGTGCCACCCTCCCCCGTATATAAAGGAGGAGAGGAGGGGGCCGGCCGGCCCTCATGGTGCGCCCCAAGGGGGATTCCTACTCCTAGGAGTAGGTTTCCCCCCTTTCCTAGTCCTAATAGGAGGGGGAAGGAAGGGGAAGAGGAGAGGAAGGAAAGGGGGCCGCTGCCCCCCTCCCAATTCGGATTGGGCTTGGGGGGCGCGTCCCCACCTCTTCGTCGCCTCCTCTCTCTCCCACTAAAGCCCATGTAGGCCCATTTAGCCCCTGGGGGGTTCCGGTAACCCCCCCCCCCCGGTACTCCGGTAAATGTCCGAACTCATCCAGAACCCTTCCGGTGTCCAAACATAGCCTTCTAATATATCGATCTTTATGTCTTGACTATTTCGAGACTCCTCGTCTTGTCTGTGATCACATCCAGAACTCCGAACTACCTTCGGTACATCAAAACACATAAACTCATAATATCGATTGTCATCGAACGTTAAGCGTGTGGACCCTACGGGTTCGAGAACTATGTAGACATGACCGAGACTCACTTCCTGTCAATAACCAATAGCGGAACCTGGATGCTCATATTGGTTCCTACATATTCTACGAAGATCTTTATCGGTCAAACCGCATAAACAACATACATTGTTCCCTTTGTCATCAGTATGTTACTTGCCCAAGATTCGATCGTTGGTATCTCAATACCTAGTTAAATCTCGTTACCGGCAAGTCTCTTTACTCGTTCTGTAATGCATCATCCCGTAACTAACTCATTAGTCACATTGCTTGCAAGGCTTATAATGATGTGCATTACCGAGAGGGCCCAAAGATACCTCTCCGACAATCGGAGTGACAAATCCTAATCTCGATCTATGCCAACTCAACAAACACCATCGGAGACATCTGTAGAGCATCTTTATAATCACCCTGTTACGTTGTGACGTTTTATAGCACACTAAGTGTTCCTCCGGTATTCGGGAGTTGCATAATCTCATAGTCATAGGAACATGTATAAGTTATGAAGAAAGCAATAGCAATAAACTAAACGATCATAGTGCTAAGCTAACGGATGGGTCAAGTCAATCACACCATTCTCTAATGATGTGATCCCGTTCATCAAATGACAACTCTTGTCCATGGCTAGGAAACTTAACCATCTTTGATTAACGAGCTAGTCAAGTAGAGGCATACTAGTGACACTCTGTTTGTCTATGTATTCACCCATGTACTAAGTTTCCGGTTAATACAATTCTAGCATGAATAATAAACATTTATCATGATATATGGAAATATAAATAACAACTTTATTATTGCCTCTAGGACATACTAGCTGAGTACCCGTGCGTTGCCACGGAAGAACGAACATACACATATAGTTGTATGCCCATGCGTTGCCACGGATTAAAAAAATCATTGTAACTCACAACATTGCACATGTGGCTTATGAGTGTGTTGCCACAAATATCATCTTGTACTTAGTATAACAAAATCCATATGACTCGTGTTCAAATCACCATGACTCAACTTGAAAAGTCTACCTTCATACTATGGCTTTGTGCTCCACAATGAAGACAAACATAGGGCCTTTTTTCCACCCAACTTTGACATATATCTTCTCCATCCAACTTGGATAAAAAGTATTACTCTATCCTAATTTATATGTCATGTGTGCAATTCGAAATCCAACTTTGCCCATCAAATTCATCAGCTAAACATGGATTATGTTACAAAAAATGCACCAAATTCGTATTCAAGAAAAGTTTCCAATGGTATAATTGTATGTAAAATAGCACATATATTACTGAATAAATTAGTAGTCATAGTATCACACTAAAGGTTTTTTTTACAAAATTCAAATTTGTGAAAACATATTCTGTTCGTCCTTGCAAACCGTCTTAGCTTTGCTAAGAGTTTCGATGTTGTAATTGCCATGCAATAAAAGCCTCACTTCAATATGAGGAACCTTGAACTTTTGGTTCTCTCTATGTATAAGAAGGAAACGATAAATCTATATATGATTATTAGTACTTACGCATGAATCCGCATCTTTCAAAGGAAAAAAAATCATAGTACATTCACATATCTGATCAGGAACATAAGGATGCTTATGGTCGACTCCCATGGCTACATGTAATATGGATTAATGAACGGAAAAGGACTGCAAAAAACAAGTTATATGCTCATCTACTAAGAGCGATAGAGTGCATGGAGGACAAAATTGCAAATACATGCTCATATCATTCGTTGACACAAAAACGCATAAAAGGAAGCAACAGCAAAAATGATGATTTATGACTTTCACCCAGGCACATATTCTACATTAATACTTGCGGCACCTCAATAATGAACATTTATGATGCAATAGATGACACAGTGATCAATAAAAAAATTAGTTGAAGGTAAAGATGAATGTTCTGGTACTTGGATTCAAGAAGATTCATAATTAAACTGGAAGCACTTCCAAAACTTCCTTCAGATTCTTCTTTGTATCATTATGTAGCATGACTCCCTCCTTTATTAGACCAATAGAACTGCTGAAGTTGGCTACATAACATGCACATAAATCAGAAAAGGAATAAGTATTATTAGGAGATGAGTTGTATGTCCTAAAAAGAAAATAAAAAACATATATAGCTCCTTTGTAGATGTCTCATTTTCCTTCACTCTAAAATAGCTGCACACCACATTTGAAGAATGTAATACTCCCTCCAATTCAAGTTAATTGAAGCAGCCGCTATACAATCTCATCTATACATACACTCTATAGATGCCGAGTCAATTAATTCGGATCAGAGGGAGTATGAGTTTATATCTAAACAAATAGGGAAACTTCAGGTGAGATTGCTTCATTCTAAAATAAAGGTAGAAGCATATTTCCCTAAGGTGAACACACAACTCTGAAGCAAGTACATAGTATTCTCTATTAAATGGTATTTATTTGCTAAGGTTTTCTGGTTTCTGTAATATTGTTGCTTGGTGATCTCTTCGCCTGCCAATTTTCTCTCTTAATTGTTGGTCCCATTGTGCTAATGTCAACATTTTATCTCATTCAAACCCAGCTTGTATTGAAAGATAATCAAGGTACTGTACATGAGAAGCCAAATGTGTTCCCAGAGAAGTAACATGCATGAGTTTTGATTAAAATAGCTGACAACAAGGAGAAGCAGCTACAACAAACAAAACACAAGTTGAAAGCATGCAGGCTGCTTTATACAAAACAAGTCACAGAACCTGAACTCGACTCCAGTCTCTGACCCAACTGAACTTGTGCGCTTAAATTTTACAAGTCATGAACCTGAGCTCTTGAAGGGCCAAACCATTGGGCTAGATGCTGGCTGAACCGTGTGTGTTAAGACATGTCAGCATCAAGATTATGCACATTTTCTATCCACTTAATCCACAACACAACCCGACAGCAATCAAACTATTCTCTTTTCTCTACTAATGTATACACTAATTTTTTTCAGATTCAGGCATCAACCTAATGGAAGATTTTCTCATGTTTAGACAAATTCGCAAGATAATAGTGAAGAAGAAAGTACGACAAGTGGTTGCACTATAAGGATTTGTAACATGGCCCCCAATGCCGGTTTAAACATGTGGTCCACCGACCTCTGGACTGAACAAAAGAACATCATAATTACAACACTATGGAGCTAGTTTGTACTAAAATAATACGGCGTTGATCAAACAATGGTGAGGGTAAAAAAACATGCACGACTAAAAGCTATTTTGGAAAAACGAGATGAGAAAAGTAGGAACCACAAGACTATGTGGGAAAGATTCCTCTGAATTTACATGTTTTTATCACGCACTGACCTGCAACTCTATGTCAGTAAGCTTATGCCAAATTTATTTTCTAGGTGATGATCCAAAAATGTTGTCCTGGTTTGGAGAAATCCTAGAAAATATTTGTGTTAGATCCACAAAAGAGGATTACTCTGTCACAAGCACTACATCCATTTACTCTTTCAACTTTAAAATATCCATCATTTAAAAAAGGATAGGATGATAAGTCAATTAAAATCAGACAAGGCATAGAACACATTAAGAAAACATAAGTTTCAGATAACAATAAAGATGGACGAAATAATGGGCTTTAGATTACAATATCAGTGAGAAATTTACTTCAGGCTTGTGTATGTCAATGTTGCGCCCAACTTCCTTCTATTAACTTGCAGTGGAGCTTGAACCAGAGTTCCTAGGAGTAAAAGAGATGTGAAAATAAATGTTTTTAGAGGTTAATAACTGGACCAATAATAACTTGGAAGAGGAAAATTAATCAAACTTCAATAGCAGGACCATTAATCTATACGTGGACTGCAGCTACCAATGTAAATGATCCTCTTTGAAAAGTGAAAAGCGCTCTTTGTAAGACGACATGAAAACTCAAGAATCCAATTGAAACCAATGTGCTACCTGTGTAGCTATATGAGCAAATGGTATTTCGCTGCAGCAACATTGTTCAGCCAATGGTCAGCACCTTGTTGTATGAACTAAAATAATACATTGAATTGTGAATGTATGAAATCAAGGCCTGAGAGTTCCAAGGAGAAGAACATTTGTAAAATCTTATCATTCTAAACGCAGGCAATTTTTGGATGTATTTTCCTTTTCTTAAATGGCTTACTAAACAGAGACACCAATCATCTTAAATGTGACAAATCTTAGTATGAAGCTTGACACTATTAATGCAGATAGGATTTGTATGTTTACCCTGGAGCAGCGGCACGCTCATGTCGTTGGATAGGTCGTGGACCGCCTGCGACTCTTGCGCATCGGATCCACCTAGTCCGACCGCCACCGCCTCATTGTGCGGATCCATAGGCCGCTGCACTGCACTACTGAAACCCCATACGTGAATAAGGGAGTGCGGGAGCACAACCTACTGGGAGAAGATGGGTGAAGCGATGGTAGGGAGATAAGGTTACATAGGTTGTCGACCGTTGCTGCTGCCATCGCGCCGTCCTACTTGTTGCCCTCCCCGCGTCGAGCACCTCCTGGACTGGGTGAAGAAAAAAATGAGATGGCAAGCAGCTCCAAGCTAGATCGAGGTCGTCATATGCAGAGAAGGTCGCTCAAGGTCGCGGTAGACGGGGAAGGTCGATTGGATTACAACGACGGCGGCGGAATGACATGTTCGATGACGAGCTGCCGCTTATGGCTCTGATGAGAGGGCAATTGGATTCGGGCCATGCATGGGCCTCTAGATCTTTGATGGAGGATGGAGGCGGGGCAGGGGTTGACTGTCAGAAAGCTGCAGCCCATGGGTGCGAGGAGAGAAGGAGAGGCCAGTCTCTCGCGAGTCCAACAGCGACGGAAGAGGTCGGCGGTGGCGATTACTCTACATGAGGAAGGGGATCGAGAGCGAGGGATTCGGGGAGTGGGGTGGGACGTGCGTCATGGGTTTTCCTTTCGTTTTCCATCCATCCAGGTTGAACCATCACGATGTTTGATTCTAACACCCATGGAGTTTTGGTGATGATCATGTTTTATTCGTGAGAGAGGCTTAGTCAATGGGTCTGCAACATTCAGATCCGTATGTATTTTGCAAATCTCTATGTCTCCCTCCTTGACTTGGTCACGGATGGAATTGAAGTGTCTTTTGATGTGCTTGGTTCTCTTGTGAAATCTGGATTTCTTTGCCAAAGCAATTGCACCACAAAAGATTTTCATTGGACCCGATGCACTAGGTATGACACCTAGATTAGATATGAACTCCTTCATCCAGACTCCTTCATTTGCTGCATCCGAAGCAGCTATGTACTCCGTTTGACACGTAGATCCTGCCACGACGCTCTGCTTTGAATTGCACCAACTGACGGCTCCACCATTCAATAAAAATATGTATCCGGTTTGTGACTTAGTGTCATCCGGATCAGTGTCAAAGCTTGCATCGACGTAAACGTTTACGACGAGCTCTTTGTCACCTCCATAAACGATAAACATATCCTTAGTCCTTTCAGATATTTCAGAATGTTCTTGACCGCTGTCCAGTGATCCACTCCTGGATTACTTTGGTACCTCCCTGCTAAACTAATAGTAAGGCACACATCAGGTCTGGTACACAGCATTGCATACATGATAGAACCTATGGCTAAAGTATAGGGAATGACTTTCATTTTCTCTCTATCTTCTGTAGTGGTTGGGCATTGAGTCTGGCTCAACTTCATACCTTGTAAAACAGGCAAGAACCCTTTCTTTGCTTGATCCATTTTGAACTTTTTCAAAACTTTATCAAGGTATGTGTTTTGTGAAAGTCCAATGAAGCATCTTGATCTATCTCTATAGATTTTGATGCCCAATATATAAGCAGCTTCACTGAGGTCTTTCATTGAAAAATTCTTATTCAAGTATCCTTTTATGCTATTCAGAAATTCAGTATCATTTCCGATCAACAATATGTCATCTACATATAATATCATAAATGCTATAGAGCTCCCACTCACTTTCTTGTAAATACATGCTTCTCCAAAAGTCTGTATAAAACCATATGCTTTGATCACAATACCAAAGCGTATATTCCAACTCCGAGAGGCTTGCACGAGTCCATAAATGGATCGCTGGAGCTTGCACACTTTGTTAGCACCTTTTAGATCGACAAAACCTTCTGGTTGCATCATATACAACTCTTCTTTAAGATATTCATTACGGAATGCAGTTTTGACATCCATTTGCCAAATTTCATAGTCATAAAATGCCGCAATTGCTAACATGATTCGGACGGACTTAAGTATCGCTATGGATGAGAAGGTCTCATTGTAGTCAACTCCTTGAACTTGTCGAAAACCTTTCGCAACAAGTCGAGCTTTGTAGACAGTAACATTACCGTCAGCGTTAGACTTCTTCTTGAAGATCCATTTATTCTCTATGGCTTGCCGATCATCGGGCAAGTCAACCAAAGTCCACACTTTGTTCTCATATATGGATCACATCTCAGATTTCATGGCCTCAAGCCATTTTGAAGAATCTGGGCTCATCATCGCTTCCTCATAGTTCATAGGTTCATCATGGTCAAGTAACATGACCTCTAGAACAGGATTACCATACCATTCTGGTGCGGATCTTATTCTGGTTTACCTACGAGGTTCTGTAGTAACTTGATTGGAAGTTTCATGATCATCATCATTAGCTTCCTCACTTACTGGTGTAGGAATCACTGGAACTGATTTCTGTGATGAAATACTTTCCAATAAGGGAGTAGATACAATTACCTCGTCAAGTTCTACTTTCCTCCCACTCACTTCTTTTGAGAGAAACTCCTTCTCTAGAAAGGATCCATTCTTAGCAATGAATATCTTGCCTTCGGATCTGTGATAGAAGGTGTGTACTCAATAGTCTCCTTTGGATATCCTATGAAGACACATTCCTCTGATTTGGGTTCGAGCTTATCAGGTTGAAGCTTTTTCACATAAGCATCCCAGCCCCAAACTTTAAGAAACGACAACTTGGGTTTCTTGCCAAACCACAGTTCATATGGTGTCATCTCAACGAATTTAGATGGTGCCCTATTTAACGTGAATGCAGCTGTCTCTAAAGCGTAACCCCAAATCGATAGCGGTAAATCAGTAAGAGACATCATAGATCGCACCATATCTAATAAAGTATGATTACGACGTTCGGACACACCATTACGCTGTGGTGTTCTAGGTGGAGTGAGTTGTGAAACTATTCTGCATTGTTTGAAATGAAGATCAAACTCGTAACTCAAATATTCTTCTCCACGATCAGATCATAGAAATTTTATTTTCTTGTTACGATGATTTTCCATTTGACTCTGAAATTCTTTGAACTTTTCAAATATTTCAGACTTATGTTTCATCAAGTAGATATACCTATATCTGCTCAAATCATCTGTGAAGGTTAGAAAATAACGATACCTGCCGCGACCATCAACACTCATCGGACCGCATGCATCAGTATGTATTATTTCCAATAAGTTTGTTGCTCGCTTCATTGTTCCGGAGAACGGAGCCTTAGTCATCTTGCCCATGAGGCATGGTTCGCAAGCATCAAGTGATTCATGATCAAGTGATTCCAAAAGCCCATCAACGTGGAGTTTCTTCATGCGCTTTACACCAATATGACCTAAACGACAATGCCACAAATAAGTTGCACTATCATTATTAAACTTATGTCTTTTCGCTTCAATACTATGAACATGTGTATCACTACTATCAAGATTTAGTAAAAATAGACCACTCATCAAGGGTGCATGATCATAAAAGATATTATTCATATAAATAGAACAACCATTATTCTCCGTATTTGACTCCATTTTTGCCATGTGATGCACATATATATATTTGATTATCTGGTATGAGCAGACCCTCGTCAGATCATGTCAATGAGTATATAATTGATGATAAAAAAATCAAATTTCTCTCATAAATAAATAGTTGGTGATCTTCAAAGGGGAAAACATATTATAGTTATGAATTTTCAGGCCTAGTCACGTTAATGCATGCATTTGGTTGATCAAAAGGATTTAGTAGTGGCCGATCAACCAGTTTTTAATGGAATAAATCGTGTGTGCATGCACGGTTCAACCGGTCAACAACTATCCAGGCAAACGTTTGGTGTGTTGAAGTAGTAAAATCTTATACAGGCCTGCTGCTAGTTGGACGTGTTGATGACAAAACCAAGGTCCGTGGTCGCTAGTGATAGAGAAAATCGATCCGTTGGGCTTGACTAAATCCACGAAGAGATAAGTATTGGCCAAGGAGTTTGTTGCTTTTTTGTTCAACAACGCCGAGAGATTAGAGATAAGATTTGTTTAATTGTTACTAACGGCAGCGGCGACGACGCTAATCTCTTGTGCTTATCTTCCTATCTATTCGCATAGCTAGCCGGTGGAGACGATGCTATAAAAAGGCTGCTCCAGTGACTGCGAAGGAGGTTCAGTTCACTCGCAACGCACACGCCATTTACACGCTCATTTCACTGCCATTCACCGTACCACACACACACACACACTTCATATCACCTTCATTCAATATACACACATCTCCATTTCTTTGTCTGGCGTTCCCCTCCGTGACCGGCGTCGATGGCACAGCCATATGGTGAGTAAATCATATGAAGGTTGCATATGATCACTTATTTCCTTTATTTCTTTTCTTCTCTTTGTTCATTCTTTTGTGGCGTCTCGCAGCTCTACATGGCGATCTAATCGTCGTCGCGGATGTTTCATTGCTCGATCTAGAAAAAGAATTTTGTGGTGTCTCGCGGCTCTACATGGCGATCTAATCGTCGCCGCGGACGTTCCATTATTTGATCTATAAAAAGAATTCAACGGTGTCCCGCGGCTCTACATGGCGATCTAATCGTCGCCGCGGGCGTTCCATTGTTTGATCTACAAAAAGAATTCAGCGGTGTCTCGCGGCTCTGCATGGCGATCTAATCATCGCCGCGGACGTTCCATGGCCCGATCTACAAAAAGAGTTTGGTGTCATCTAGTGGCTCTATATGGCGATCTAATCGTCGCCATAGGTGTTTCACGGTTTGACATGAGGAAAAAAGAGGCATTGCATCCCGTGGCTCTACATGGCGATCAAATTGTTGACACGGATGCGTTACGGTTTGATATGGAAAAAGAAAAAGGAACGTTATAACGTCTCGCGGCTCTACCTGACGCTTCGATCGTCGGCGCAGGCATTTCATGGCCAAGTGATTTTCATGCATTTTGGGTTTATCCATCAATTAAGGCTATGGATTCATGTTGATAGACAAAACTGTATATAGGTGTGGAGTTACAAGGGAAAGAAATATAGCTGCACAAAAGCCAACATCATGCATGGTTCAGTATATGTACATTTAGAGCACAGAGTCAAGGAGATCACGTGGCATACAAAGGATGATTTCTCATCATGAGATAATCCAATATTAATAAAGATGTGTCCATCTACACCGGAATAAACAAGACGCCATTGACGAAATTTTGCAGAATCATGTTTCTCAAACAAACGAGGGTTCATCTTCAAGTCCACGCTCAGTACACTTTCTTCCGTGACCGACGAGGCCGGAACTCACATACACTTCCTGACCGACGAGGCGGGATACATGATGTTCGTGACCGACGAGGCCGAACTATCCATTTAATCTTATCCTTGAGACTTGATCTACATCCCATGTTTGGTTGATGCATGAATCCATAAGTTTGGCATGGCGAGATTATTTTTTGTCTTGGAGAACTTGCATATTTTTTGCCTTGGAGACAGAAGCCATGAGTTTTGATAATGATGATGACCATTTGAGGCAGCTTAATCGGAGCTCTTTCATGGAGATACATCTATGAATGTAATTAACTAGAGGTCCTTTTGAGGCCCCTAGGAGTCGAGAACTGTACAATTGTCTTTTATATGTCAGATGCTATACCAAGAGTATGTAAAATGAGATTTGTACATCTTGAGTAATAAAGACTACAAGTTTCTCCGTATAATTTTGTGTGCTTTATTTTATCTTGTTTTAATTCGTATACACTCGTATACTGGCACGCCCGCACCTAAAATGCTAACGCGGATAAATTTAAATATTTGTCTTGCGAAAACACTCTGATTTAAATGAATAACCGTCTCGCATCAAACAATATCCAGATATAATGTTCATACTTAATGCTGGCAGCAAATAACAATTTTTCAGGTCTAAAACTAATCCCAAAGGTAGATGTAGAGGTATCGTGCCGACGGCGATCACATCGACTTTGGAACCATTTCCCACGCGCATCGTCACCTCGTCCTTAGTCAATATTCGGTTAATTTGTAGCCCCTGTTTTGAGTTGCAAATATTAGCAACAGAACAAGTATCAAATACCCAGACGCTACTGCGAGCATTAGTAAGGTACACATCAATAACATGTATATCAAATATACCTTTCACTTTGCCATCCTTCTTTTCCGCCAAATACTTGGGGTAGTTTCGCTTCCAGTGAGCAGTCCCGTTGCAGTAGAAGCACTCGGTCTCAGACGTCCAGACTTGGGCTTCTTCGCTTGAGAAGCAACTTGCTTGCTGTTCTTTCTGAAGTTTACCTTCTTCCTTTTGCCCTTCTTCTTGAAACTGGTGGTCTTATTGACCATCAACACTTGATGCTCCTTCTTGTTTCTACCTCCGCAGCCTTTAGCATCGGGAATCGTCTTATCCATCCCTTGCATATTATAGTTCATCACAAAGTTTTTGTAGCTTGGTGGCAGTGATTGAAGAACTCTGTCAATGACACTATCAATTGGAAGATTAACTCATAGCTGAGTCAAGTGATTGTGGTATCCAGACATTCTGAGTATATGCTCACTGAAAAAATTATTCTCCTCCATTTTGCAGCTGTAGAACTTATTGGAGACTTCATATCTCTCAATCCGGTCATTTGCTTGGAATATTAACTTCAACTCCTGGAACATCTCATATGCTCCATGATGTTCGAAACGTCATTGAAGTCCCGGTTTTAAGCTGTAAAGAATGACACACTGAACTATCGAGTAGTCATCAGCTTTGCTCTGTCAGGTGTTCACAATATCTGGCGTTGCTCCTGCAGCGGGTTTGGCACCCAGTTGTGCTTCCAGGACGTAATTCTTCTGTGTAGCAATGAGGATAATCCTCAAGTTACGGACCCAGTACGTGTAATTGCTATCATCATCTTTCAACTTAGCTTTCTCTAGGAACACATTAAAATTCAACGGAATAATAGCACGGGCGATTTATCTACAATAACATAGACATGCAAAATACTATCAGGTACTAAGTTCATGATAAACTAGATGATACCCCGCACGTTGCTACGGAATATTTATTCAAAATCATGAATTACATAAAGATGAGCACGCGAGGGAAACATAGAAGAAATGAACATGAAAAAAATTATATGGTTGAAACAACACAATTCGGCATATGCTTTAGGAATACCAATAACTTGTATGATCGGTCAATGCCCACTCAAATGTTAATGTGGATTGTTACAATACGTGTACTACAAGCTTGCCTCAAATTACAGAAGTTGTGAAGTGACGTGCTAGCCCTCTAAATTGTGGCGTCTGCCTGCATGTGAGTGGGGTAAGGTAATAAAACGCACGAGAAAGTGATAATATTTCTAATTAATAATTAACTTAATGGATTTTTTGGAACCTATCATGAAGGCTTACAAAGAAACATTTTATCCTGAAAGTAGGACACAATCTGAGACCGACTTAATCAGGAGCATACTGTAAACCAAAACATCTCGACGTCCATTAATCAAAAGAACACTGAAGATACTACGGTTACTACCATAAATGATGATGTTCAGTAGTTATGTACTATCAAGAAATTAACACCCTAGATTATATGCATCGTCAATTTATTCATGAAAATTTTGTAACCTTGCACTGCTCCCTGTGTCCTTTTCTCGTACTTGGATAATTGAGATGTTCAGAAGTGGGAGAAGTTTACCAAATTATCAGATGAAATGTTAGGGTAAAACAATACCCACTAAGCAATTGTAAAAAAAGAAAAAAAATCGCCAGATCCTGGAATACAGTAGTTCAGAAGTTATATCAACGTAAGAAGCTGGAAAGGACTGTGAGTATAACACCTTGATCAGTCATGGAAATACCCCTGTAGCTGCAGTCGCCTGTGCCAGCTACACTGCCGCCTTCGTGCAGCCAAACCAAATGCAAGCATTTGAAACATAGAAGTAAGATGTGACACTTAAAACCTGGTATTTAGATACTACTACTTTCATATCCCAAATAAGTGAAGCTTTGGACAAAGATGCACTTTTCAAGATATAATTTTGACTCCAATTTAGTTTTTACTATATGTATAAAAAATGAACAAATTATAAGATTCTAGAGACTGTTTGAAAGGTCAAATGAATTTCAAATTTTCCATTTGTATCACTGACATAATTTAAGGTGCTTGATATATGCCAGGTCAGCAAGCTGGCAACAGTTGAAGAATAGTAGTCAGACATTAAAAATAGCTGTAACAAAAGATCAGATCTCAAAGTCTAAGTGATACTCAGCCTTTTTCAATATGGATGCCGAACTTATTTGGATGATGTAACAAACTGATTCGTATTCTTCACTGTAACGGGTATAGTCAGGAACTGAATAGAAGCAGAAAAAGATGTAGACAAAGAGAAACAAAACGAAGAGACAAGTTCAGGTAAACGAATTGTTACAGCGACATTGGAACTTACCAGCATAGAAAATGATAGCAAGGAGTGGATTGATGTCGAAGGCACTTCAAGTAAAACCCTGCACGAAAACGACAAACCCAAAAAGGCAGTGCCATATTCAAAATCCTGACGCCAGGCATGCAAATTAACCAAGGTTGTGGGAGTTCACCTACAGATTGGTTTCGGCTCAGGGTTGGACTCCTTTGGCATAAACGCCATACCACCTTGATGTGATTGTCAACGCCTTATGAGTCATTGGCAGCCTGTCCTTTTGTAGCGGTAATGGATGGAGGCATCAAGATGGATTGGGAGATGGAGGGAGACGGACTGGGAAGGCAAAAGATGAACAGAAGAGGGAAGGGAAAGGTTTGTAACCGCTTAAAGCTGAGAAAATTGATGGGGATCGGGAAGGCAAAGAGCCAGATGGTAATCAATCAGTTTGTGGAAGAACAGAAACGGCAAAGTGGCAACAACTTCTCGCGAGGATAGTGGAAGGTGCCGAAGCAAGCGGTAATGGCGTGGGTTCAGGAAATCGCAGTAAAATTAGGCATACCTGTTGCTCAATTGGTTGGTGTTTGGGATTGAATACTGACATGGCATGTATGGTGACGTGGACATCATGCATGTAGAGAGAACTGTAAGAAGTGGGGATCAACTTCTTAAGAATGTTAGATTAAATTTCAATTAATCATATTACTTAAGAACTCCCATTTAGATAGACATCCCTCTAATCATCTAAGTGATCACGTGATCCATATCAACTAAACCATGTCCGATCATCATGTGAAATGGAGTAATTTTCAATGGTGAACATCACTATGTTGATCATATCTACTATATGATTCACGCTTGATCTTCGGTCTCAGTGTTCCGAGGCCATATCTGCATCTGCTAGGCTCGTCAAGTTTAACCCGAGTATTCTGCGTGTGCAAAACGGGCTTGCACCCATTGTATGTGAACGTAGAGCTTATCACACTCGATCATCACGTGGTGTCTCGGCACGACGAACTGTCATGATCAATATAAGTGATATGATATGGCCATCATCATCTTGTGCCTTTGATCTCCATATCCAAAGCACCATCATGATCACCATCGTCACTGGCTTGACACCTTGATCTCCATCGAAGCATTGTTGTCGTCTCTCCAACTATTGCTTCTACGACTATCGGTAACACTTAGTGATAAAGTAAAGCAATTACATGGTGATTGCATTTTATACAATAAAGCGACAACCATGTGGATCCTGCCAGTTGTCGATAATTGTGTTACAAAATATGACCATCTCATACAACAATTTATATAATCACGTCTTGACCATATCACATCACAACATGCCATGCAAAAACAAGTTAGACGTCATCTACTTTGTTGTTGCAAGTTTTACGTGGCTGCTACGGGCTTAGCAAGAACCGTTCTTACCTACGCATCAAAACCACAATGTTTTTCGTCAAGTTTGTTGTTTTAACCTACAATAAGGACCGGGCGTAGTCACACTCGGTTCAACTAAAGTTGGTCAAACAGACACCCACTAGCCACCTGTGTGCGAAGCACGTCAGTAGAACCACTCTCGCGAAAGCGTACGTGTAATGTCGGTCTGAGTCGCTTCATCCAACAATACCGCCGAATCAAAGTATGACATGCTGGTAAGCAGTATGACTATTATCGCCCACAACTCTTTGTGTTCTACTCGTGCATATAACTGTTGGAAATATGCCCTAGACGCAATAATAAATTGGTTATTATTATATTTCCTTGTTCATGATAATCGTTTATTATCCATGCTAGAATTGTATTGATAGGAAACTCAGATACATGTGTGGATACATAGACAACACCATGTCCCTAGTAAGCCTCTAGTTGACTAGCTCGTTGATCAATAGATGGTTACGGTTTCCTGACCATGGACATTGGATGTCATTGATAACGGGATCACATCATTAGGAGAATGATGTGATGGACAAGACCCAATCCTAAGCATAGCACAAGATCGTGTATTTCGTATGCTAAAGCTTTTCTAATGTCAAGTATCATTTCCTTAGACCATGAGATTGTGCAACTCCCGAATACCGTAGGAATACTTTGGGTGTGCCAAACGTCACAACATAACTGGGTGGCTATAAAGGTGCACTACGGGTATCTCCGAAAGTGTCTGTTGGGTTGGCACGAATCAAGACTGGGATTTGTCACTCCGTGTGACGGAGAGGTATCTCTGGGCCCACTCGGTAGGACATCATCATAATGTGCACAATGTGATCAAGGAGTTGATCACGGGATGATGTGTTACGGAACGAGTAAAGAGACTTGCCGGTAACGAGATTGAACAAGGTATCGGGATACCGACGATCGAATCTCGGGCAAGTACAATACCGCTAGACAAAGGGAATTGCATACGGGATTGATCGAATCCTCGACATCGTGGTTCATCCGATGAGATCATCGTGAAACATGTGGGAGCCAACATGGGTATCCAGATCCTGTTGTTAGTTATTGACCAGAGAACGTCTCTGTGACACCCCAAATTTTTGACCTTGTTTTATTAATTAAAATTTTGCTAGGAAATTAGAACTTTTATTTTCTGGGCTCCCTTTTTATTTTTGAACCTTTTTCCCCCTTGTTATTATGGAGTTTTTCCCCAAAGTGAAAACTTTTCAAATATGTTTTTGGACTTGTTTAACCTCTCAAGAAAAACTTTTCTTTTATTAGTAGAACTAATTACATAATTAATTGGCTTGATCTTTATTTTCTTGAAAAATGGTTTTTCCAAGGTTACATGGCCATATTTGAACTACAACCATTTGATAAATTCACTTAAAGTTCCAACCAAAATTTGGAGATGTCATGTGATGTTTTTAAATCACTTTTGTGCAAAAATATCTTTTATTCTTGTAATATTTTGAGCTCTGCATCAATTTTTCTTCTCTGGTCCAGAGTGCAATTTTGCACTACAACCCATTTAGATATTTCTTTCTAGACTCCACCAAAATTATGGGATGTTGATAGTAACATATGATTCAACATTATGCAAAAACCTAGTGTTGTTGTTTGAAAATTTTGAGTGAATCAACCTCTTTTCCATTCTGGTCCAGCCTTGTGATTTCTACTGCAACCCTATTTATTTTTGCTCCAGTAACCTTGTGCCTTCTCCTACTTGTAGACAGCCCTACCAAACCCCTAAGTCCAGGAGCATGCACCCATTTGAATATTTTTGGTTCATGAAATACTGCCATTTATCTCCTGTCCAGAACTGGAGTTCAGCAAAACTTGCACTAGCAAGTTTCTCCTTTTGTCCAAATGACCTCACCACTCTCTCTTGCATCTAAGGAGACACTGATCTGGAGAATTTGGCCACTCCAAGAAATGCCTAAGTGACCTTGGCATTTTGTCATACACCTTATGGGCATGATCTGTTTTGACATAACTTTTGTCATTGCACTATGGATTTGCACCTCTGATCAAACTAACATGTCCACTAGACTCCCAGATGCTCCTAACCTAGGTCTGCTAAGTGCCAGCCTCACCCAAGCCCGATGGCATGCACTGGCATTGTGTCGAACACATCCCGTGCGCGCTCTGGGCGCGAGCAGAGCACGCGTTTTGCACGTGCCGCACCCGAGCCGATGCGTCGCGCCCCTGGTCAGCCCGCACTGCAGAACCACGCCACTCGCTCCCTTCTTTACCGCAACACGCCAAGCAGTCCCTTGCCACGTCCCCGACAGGCCAGGAGCTAGCCGCCACGGCCGCCGACAGCCCCTGCTCCGTTCAGCGCCGCCCAAGCCTCTCCCGCTCGCCACCTGGCTCCTGGAACAACACGAGCTCATCCACAAGCGTGTCCACTAGCGCCCGTCGCCGCCACGACGCCCTAGCTACAGAATGGCGGTCACCGGCGACCTTATCCGCGGCCACCATCAGAACCGACCTCGTCGCGCTATGAAAGGAGGCCCCTGTGCTCATCCGAGCACTCAGGCGACCTCAGGCCACCCCCATGGCACCCCCACAGCCAGCAATCGTCGGGGAAAAGCCGTCTTCCCCAACTCCGGCCGGTTCGGCCGCCGCCACGTCCCAGCTCCATTCACCGCATCCAGAGCCCCTCCCGTCCGTCCAACCCCGCCAAATGACTCCACTTCGACTTGCGGAGCCGCCCAGCTACTCAAACCCGACCGGGAGCCACCGCAGTTCAAGCGCCCAAAACTCCCGAAGCCACCGGCCTCCGCGAAGCTCGCCGCCGGCGACTCCCTTCATCCCCACCTGACTGACAACCACCGGAAGGACCGCCCTCGAACCGCAGATCCATCCCCACCCTCGGTGTCTCGAACGGTGCCACCATTCACCGGCGAGCGTCGCCGGAGTTCCGCCTCCGCTCGGGACAGAGGAAGAGGAGGGAGAGGACTAGTCAAACCTGACCAGTGGGCCCCCTGGACCCACTGTCAGTGACCCACCCCCGCCGCCACGCGTGTTAAGTGAAAGCATAAAACCCCCAAGTACGTAACCCCTACTTAGAAAGCGTATTCGTGGCTGAAACGTTTTCTTTTTGTTTTATTTTTAAAAACAGATTTTTGACCAGAACTTTGACTGGTTATATCTTTTTAAATATAACTCCAAATGAATTGATTCTTTTTCCTACATCTCTCAAGTTCTGTCTAGTTTATTTTAAGATTTATTAGAAAATTTTCCAAACAACTTTTTTGTACTGTTTTTGAAATATGTGTTATTTGCATATTTTTGAAAATAGGATTTTTGAAGAGAAGAAAGCTTTCAAAAGATTTGGAGTGCACCCTGCCTTTGCACACCATGAAGGCAAGCATTCTGAAACCCGGAATAATATTTTTGGTGTGTTAGTTGACACGTTTATAACACCATCTTATTTCGGAGAACTTGTTATTTCATGTGATATGATCATTTTGCATGGATGCATATTAGTGATTTCCTTGCTGTTGGAAATGAATATCCATGTGATGGTAATCATCCTCATGTGCCTTGCATGCATGCCGGAAAGGAATCCGGGAAAGCCTCTGCCTTGGGTAGGCGTGAGCTTATCGCCGGTCTCCGTCGGGACGGTTATGTCTGGTATGTCATACTAAGGTATAATGAGTGTTGATTTGTTGGTTGAAAAGTTTTGCTATACATATCATGCAGGGAATATCTAAGCCTCCTGAGTCGGCCATAGATCGAGTCTTGTTCCGGTAACCCCCATACTTGTTTCGTACTGCCACTAGTCCCTGCCGTAGGTAGGGTATGGTTCAGTAAGTTGTTAACCCTTGTCTTGGCACACACCATACAGAGAGGCCATGGTGGAAGATACCGGTTGTAGCTGGTAGGCATGCCACCTGGTCCGGGGGCATGGGTGTATCCGGTTGGGACCGAGAGGGGGGCACCCCTTAGACCGCGTGATAGAAATTTGATCCCATGCTACGCGAGGTTGTAGCCTCCCCACTTAGAGTTTTGCTTAACAGGTGTCATGGGTGATTCCAGACACGAGTAAAAGCTGGTGTGTGCAAGTCAGCTGTGTTTCAATTAAAAGACCGTAGACGGAATTAGTCCGATGGACTAAAGGAATCCGTTACTCGTGGGTAAAGAGTACACTCTCTGCAGAGATATTAAACCTATTCGAATAGCCGTGTCCATGGTTAAGGATTACAGTCTGGGATGGGTCAAGTGTCGGTCTTAGTGTCGGTCTTCGGAGGAGAAACCACTAAACTCGAATATTGATGATGACATGTGATATATGATGGTTATGATTGTTATCATTATGGACTAACCGTTTGCATTGTTTGAAATAATGAATATCCCTGGGACGGTACCACCTCCTGGATATTCACTATGATTATAAGCCCTTTATGCGGCGTCGCTCAGACGCCCGACTGTGGCATGTTCGTTATTTCATGTTCATATAAGCCCTTTATGTGGCGTCGCTCAGACGCCCGACTGTGGCATGTTTGTTATTCCATTTTCTCATAAGCCCTTTATGTGGCGTCGCTCAGACGCCCGACTGAGGCATGTTTGTTATTTCATTTTTTTCATAAGCCCTTTATGTGGCGTCGCTCAGACGCCCGATTGTGGCATGCTTGTTATTTTATTTACTTTATAAGCCCCTTACGTGGTGTCGCTAAGACGCCCGACTGAGGCATGCTCACTTTTACTATCCTTTCGAGACGTCGCTTCAGACATCCGATCGGTGCATTTTATTTCTATTCTGTCATTACATATTCCGGTTGCACATAAATAACCTGCTTGCATGCATCAAGATTTTATTTATGACTGACGATGTGATCATAGAATATTTCAGTGTATGTTGATCAATTATATTATACATGTGTTCTTAATGTTTGCGAGTACATTCAAAGTACTCACTGGCTTGTCCCTGGCTATTGTCTTGGCCAGATTGCTTGCTTGGAGAGGAGCGTGGCGATGACAGCCTCGGGACCTAAGCAACGGTGATAGCAGCCTCGCGAAGATAGGAGTTAACCTGGTCAGCTGTTCCTGTGGGAAATGGAGTCCCATAGACCGTGGTGATCCACAAACCGCTTCCGCCCTCAACCACTAGCAACCATTTGATGTACTCATGGGCCACAATGGTCTTGTACTACATATTTTGCACTTTTGCTTGGAATTTCTGTATCAAGTTGGTGCCTCATCAGCTAACAGTAATCCTGGGGCTGATGAGCACAACGACCATTTTCTGGAATTTAATGCCCGGAAAACTGGTCGCGACAAACTTGGTATCAGAGCCAGGCTGACCATTGGCTAATCCTATCTTATCCAGGTCAATAAACTTAGGTAAACCAACTCACCAGACCTCAGCCAAACCCCAGTCAAGCTTCCCTTGCAAGATAGCCACACCGTGACCCGACACCTTTTGGCAGTCGGTGCCCAACCTATCAACCCAACCTGTCGCTCATGCACTAGTGACCGAATCATGAATAGTCTTTTCGCAAGCATGCGAAGGAAGGCTCCGTCCCCTTTTCTATAAAAGGGCACGCTAGCCTCAACCCAACACTGCACAGCCTCTACCCAAATCGAGCTAGAATGCCAGGACCCATCGTCCACAATGAGACCACAGCAACCAACCTTGGAGGCTTTGTGACCATACTCGCAAACCTCACCCGTCGTGCCTATGCGTTAGAAGAGCCCCCAGAATATGTTGTGTACCAAGGGTCCATGAGCGGTGAGAGCCATCAATTCTGGGCCACTGTGCACATCTATGGTAGGGGTCTAGCACCCGAGCGCCCCTACAGGTTCACTGGAAGGGCGACTTCCTTTGAGCCACAAGCCATTCAACTAGCTGCTCGAGAAGCTATAGTTCAACTCTGGCACTTGTCGCCCAGAGTTAACTGTCGCTCCTTCTACTACTACCCCAACCGTGACGGATACGGTAGACCACCCGAGTTGCCAACGGAGACCACGAGACAGATCCTACATTGTTGCATCTGGTGCGCTATGTGAATGCACTAGAAGGACTTTTCGATCAAATCACCCTTGATCTGATCGCGGCTCGTGGAGAGCTGATTCGCCGAGCCCCGGTAGGAAGAGAAGATGAGCCCGACGCCGACAACCCAATCGTGCTGTTCGGACAACCGATCGAGACCCTGAGGTCAGCCCCAGCCATCAACCAAGGCGCTTTGATGACCCCAGAAGCGCTTCGTCGCCTTTTGGGAACACACTCCAATGGGATTGTGGCCAACAATCCCCGCGATGGTCATCATCGCTACCCCGACCCTGCAGTTCCTCCACCCCCTCCAGCTAACCCCGACGGTGAAGCCAATGGAGAAGCCTCGACATCCACAAGGCACGCCCGCTTGGATATGAACGAGGTAGACTAATTTACTCGATTAGTACCGAGCCTTAGTACGGCCATGCCCTGTATTTGTGTGTCGCCATGATTGAATGCTGTTTGCTTGAGCGCCTCGATTTTTTTTACCATGCTTGTGTACGTCGGTGAACGGTTGCATTTTACTTCGAGCGTACCAAAAAACCAACCCCGGCCACACAAAGTTTGTGCTATGAGTAAGCTTTTTGGTTCCAACTAACAGGGAGGATATTTTTGAAAAAACAACCCTTATCAAATCTCGAGGACGAAATTTTTCTTAAGGGGGGTAGTGTTGTGACACCCCAATTTTTTGACCTTGTTTTATTAATTAAAATTTTGCCAGGAAATTAAAACTTTTATTTTCTGGGCTCCCTTTTTATTTTTGAACCTTTTTCCCCTTGTTATTATGGAGTTTTTCCCCAAAGTGAAAACTTTTCAAATATGTTTTTGGACTTGTTTAACCTCTCAAGAAAAAAATTTCTTTTATTAGTAGAACTAATTACATAATTAATTGGCTTGATCTTTATTTTCTTGAAAAATGGTTTTTCCAAGGTTACATGGCCATATTTGAACTACAACCATTTGATAAATTCACTTAAAGTTCCAACCAAAATTTGGAGATGTCATGTGATGTTTTTAAATCACTTTTGTGCAAAAATATCTTTTATTCTTGTAATATTTTGAGCTCTGCATCAATTTTTCTTCTCTGGTCCAGAGTGCAATTTTGCACTACAACCCATTTAGATATTTCTTTCTAGCCTCCACCAAAATTATGGGATGTTGATAGTAACATATGATTCAACATTATGCAAAAACCTAGTGTTGTTCTTTCAAAATTTTGAGTGAATCAACCTCTTCTCCATTCTGGTCCAGCCTTGTGATTTCTACTGCAACCCTATTTATTTTTGCTCCAGTAACCTTGTGCCTTCTCCTACTTGTAGACAGCCCTACCAAACCCCTAAGTCCAGGAGCATGCACCCATTTGAATATTTTTGGTTCATGAAATACTGCCATTTATCTCCTGTCAGAACTGGAGTTCAGCAAAACTTGCACTAGCAAGTTTCTCCTTTTGTCCAAATGACCTCACCACTCTCTCTTGCATCTAAGGAGACACTGATCTGGAGAATTTGGCCACTCCAAGAAATGCCTAAGTGACCTTGGCATTTTGTCATACACCTTATGGGCATGATCTATTTTGACATAACTTTTGTCATTGCACTATGGATTTGCACCTCTGATCAAACTAACATGTCCACTAGACTCCCAGATGCTCCTAACCTAGGTCTGCTAAGTGCCAGCCTCACCCAAGCCCGATGGCATGCACTGGCATTGTGTCGAACACATCCCGTGCGTGCTCTGGGCGCGAGCAGAGCACGCGTTTTGCACGTGCCGCACCCGAGCCGACGCGTCGCGCCCCTGGTCAGCCCGCACTGCAGAACCACGCCACTCGCTCCCTTCTCACCGCAACACGCCAAGCAGTCCCTTGCCACGTCCCCGACAGGCCAGGAGCTAGCCGCCACGGCCGCCGACAGCCCCTGCTCCGTTCAGCGCCGCCCAAGCCTCTCCCGCTCGCCACCTGGCTCCTGGAACAGCACGAGCTCATCCACAAGCGTGTCCACTAGCGCCCGTCACCGCCACGATGCCCTAGCTACAGAATGGCGGTCACCGGCGACCTTATCCGCGGCCACCATCGGAACCGACCTCGTCGCGCTATGAAAGGATGCCCCCGAGCTCATACGAGCACTCAGGCGACCTCAGGCCACCCCCATGGCACCCCCACAGCCAGCAATCGTCGGGGGAAAGCCGTCTTCCCCAACTCTGGCCGGTTCGGCCGCCGCCACATCCCAGCTCCATTCACCGCAACCAGAGCCCCTCCCGTCCGTCCAGCGCCGCCAAATGACTCCACTTTGACTTGCGGAGCCGCCCAGCTACTCAAACCCGACCGGGAGCCACCGCAGTTCAAGCGCCCAAAACTCCCGAAGCCACCGGCCGCCGCGAAGCTCGCCGCCGGTGACTCCCTTCATCCCCACCTGACTGACAACCACCGGAAGGACCGCCCTAGAACCGCGGATCCATCCCCACCCTCGGTGTCTCGAACGGTGCCACCGTTCGCCGGCGAGCGTCCCGGAGTTCCGCCTCCGCTCGGGACAGAGGAAGAGGAGGGAGAGGACTAGTCAAACCTGACCAGTGGGCCCCCTGGACCCACTGTAAGTGACCCACCCCCGCCGCCACGCGTGTTAAGTGAAAGCGTAAAACCCCCAAGTACGTAACCCCTACTTAGAAAGCGTATTCGTGTCTGAAACGTTTTCTTTTTGTTTTATTTTTAAAAACAGATTTTTGACCAGAACTTTGACTGGTTATATCTTTTTAAATATAACTCCAAATAAATTGATTCTTTTTCCTACATCTCTCAAATTCTGTCTAGTTTATTTTAAGATTTATTAGAAAATTTTCCAAACAACTTTTTTGTACTGTTTTTGAAATATGTGTTATTTGCATATTTTTGAAAATAGGATTTTTGAAGAGAAGAAAGCTTTCAAAAGATTTGGAGTGCACCCTGCCTTTCCACACCATGAAGGCAAGCATTCTGAACCCCGGAATAATATTTTTGGTGTGTTAGTTGACACGTTTATAACACCATCTTATTTCGGAGAACTTGTTATTTCATGTGATATGATCATTTTGCATGGATGCATATTAGTGATTTCCTTGCTGTTGGAAATGAATATCCATGTGATGGTAATCATCCTCATGTGCCTTGCATGCATGCCGGAAAGGAATCCGGGAAAGCCTCTGCCTTGGGTAGGCGTGAGCTTATCGTCGGTCTCCGTCGGGACGATTATGTCTGGTATGGCATAGTAAGGTATAATGAGTGTTGATTTGTTGGTTGAAAATTTTTGCTATACATATCATGCAGGGAATATCTAAGCCTCTTGAGTCGGCCATAGATCGAGTCTTGTTCCGGTAACCCCCATACTTGTTTCGTACTGCCACTAGTCCCTGCCGTAGGTAGGGTATGGTTCAGTAAGTTGTTAACCATTGTCTTGGCACACACCGTACAGAGAGGCCATGGTGGAAGATACCGGTTGTAGCTGGTAGGCATGCCACCTGGTCCGGGGGCATGGGTGTATCCGGTTGGGACCGAGAGGGGGGCACCCCTTAGAGCGCTCGATAGAAATTTGATCCCATGCTACGCGACGTTGTAGCCTCCCCACTTAGAGTTTTGCTTAACAGGTGTCATGGGTGATTCCAGACACGAGTAAAAGCTGGTGTGTGCAAGTCAGGTGTGTTTCAATTAAAAGACCGTAGACGGAATTAGTCCGATGGACTAAAGGAATCCGTTACTCGTGGGTAAAGAGTACATTCTCTGCAGAGATATTAAACCTATTCGAATAGCCGTGTCCATGGTTAAGGATTACAGTCTGGGATGGGTCAAGTGTCGGTCTTAGTGTCGGTCTTCGGAGGAGAAACCACTAAACTCGAATATTGATGATGACATGTGATATATGATGGTTATGATTGTTATCATTATGGACTAACCGTTTGCATTGTTTGAAATAATGAATATCCCTGGGACGGTACCACCTCCTGGATATTCACTATGATTATAAGCCCTTTATGCGGCGTCGCTCAGACGCCCGACTGTGGCATGTTCGTTATTTCATGTTCATATAAGCCCTTTATGTGGCGTCGCTCAGACGCCCGACTGTGGCATGTTTGTTATTCCATTTTCTCATAAGCCCTTTATGTGGCGTCGCTCAGACGCCCGACTGAGGCATGTTTGTTATTTCATTTTTCTCATAAGACCTTTATGTGGCGTCGCTCAGACGCCCGACTGTGGCATGCTTGTTATTTTATTTACTTTATAAGCCCCTTACGTGGTGTCGCTAAGACGCCCGACTGAGGCATGCTCACTTTTACTATCCTTTCGAGACGTCGCTTCAGACATCCGATCGGTGCATTTTATTTCTATTCTGTCATTACATATTCCGGTTGCACATAAATAACCTGCTTGCATGCATCAAGATTTTATTTATGACTGACGATGTGATCATAGAATTTTTCAGTGTATGTTGATCAATTATATTATACATGTGTTCTTAATGTTTGCGAGTACATTCAAAGTACTCACTGGCTTGTCCCTGGCTATTGTCTTGGCCAGATTGCTTGCTTGGAGAGGAGCGTGGCGATGACAGCCTCGGGACCTAAGCAACGGTGATAGCAGCCTCGCGAAGATAGGAGTTAACCTGGTCAGCTGTTCCTGTGGGAAATGGAGTCCCATAGACCGTGGTGATCCACAAACCGCTTCCGCCCTCAACCACTAGCAACCATTTGATGTACTCATGGGCCACAATGGTCTTGTACTACATATTTTGCACTTTTGCTTGGAATTTCTGTATCAAGTTGGTGCCTCATCAGCTAACAGTAATCCTGGGGCTGATGAGCATAACGGCCATTTTCTAGAATTTAATGCCCGGAAAACCGGTCGCGACAGTCTCGGTCATGTCTGCATGCTTCCCGAACCTGTAGGGTCTACACACTTAAGGTTCGATGACGCTAGGGTTATTAAAGGAAGTTTGTATATGGTTACCGAATATTGTTCGGAGTCCCGGATGAGATCCCGGACGTCACGAGGAGTTCCGGAATGGTCCGGAGGTAAAGATTTATATATGGGAAGTCATCATACGGTCATCGGAAGAGTTCAGGGGTTACCGGTATTGTACCGGGACCACCGAAGGGGTTCCAGGGGTCCACCGGGAGGGTCCACCTGCCCCGGAGGGCCCTATGGGCTGTATGTGGAGAGGGACCAGCCCCTTAGTGGGCTGGGCGCCTCCCCCCTAGGGCCCATGCGCCTAGGGTTTTGGGGGAACCCTAAAGGGGGGCGCCCCCCTTGCCTTGGGGGGCAAGGTAACCCCCCTGGCCGCCGCCCCCTCCTCAGATGGGATCTGAGGGGGCCGGCCCCCCTCTCCCTTGCCCCTATATATATGTGGGGGTGGGAGGGCAGCCGCACCATGGTTCTGCTGCAGCCCTCCCCCTCTCCCAAGTCCTTCTCCTCTCCCGCGGTGCTTGGCGAAGCCCTGCAGGATTGTCACGCTCCTCCTCCACCACCACGCCGTTGTGCTGCTGCTGGATGGATTCTTCCCCAACCTCTCCCTCTCCTTGCTGGATCAAGGCATGGGAGACGTCACCGGGCTGCATGTGTGTTGAACACGGAGATGCCGTCCGTTCGGCACTAGGATCTCCGGTGATTTGGATCACGACGAGTACGACTCCTTCAACCCCGTTCTCTTGAACGCTTCCGCTTAGCGATCTACAACGGTATGTAGATGGACTCTCCTTCCCCTCGTTGCTGGTTTCTCCATAGATAGATCTTGGTGACACGTAGGAAAATTTTGAATTTCTGCTACGTTCCCCAATAGTGGCATCATGAGCTAGGTCTATGCGTAGTTTCTATGCACGAGTAGAACACAAAGCAGTTGTGGGCGTCGATTTTGCCAATTTACTTGCCGTTACTAGTCTTATCTTGATTCGGCGGCATCGTGGGATGAAGCGGCCCGGACCGACCTTACACGTACTCTTACGTGAGACTGGTTCCACCGACTGACATGCACTAGTTGCATAAGGTGGCTAGCGGGTGTCTGTCTCTCCCACTTTAGTCGGATCGGATTCGATGAAAAGGGTCCTTATGAAGGGTAAATAGCAATTGGCATATCACGTTGTGGTTTTTGCGTACGTAAGAAACGTTCTTGCTAGAAACCCATAGCAGCCACGTAAAACATGAAAACAACAATTAGAGGACGTCTAACTTGTTTTTGCAGGGTATGCTATGTGATGTGATATGGCCAAGAAGAATGTGATGAATGATATGTGATGTATGAGATTGATCATGTTCTTGTAATAGGAATCACGACTTGCATGTTGATGAGTATGACAACCGGCAGGAGCCATAGGAGTTGTCTTTATTTATTTATGACCTGCGTGTCAATATAAACGTCATGTAATTACTTTACTTTATTGCTAACCGTTAGCTGTAGTAGTAGAAGTAATAGTTGGCGAGACAACTTCATGAAGACACGATGATGGAGATCATGATGATGGAGATCATGGTGTCATGCCGGTGACAACGATGATCATGGAGCCCCGAAGATGGAGATCAAAAGGAGCAAAATGATATTGGCCATATCATGTCACTTTTTGATTGCATGTGATGTTTATCATGTTTTTGCATCTTATTTGCTTAGAACGACGGTAGTAAATAAGATGATCCCTCATTAAAATTTCAAGAAAGTGTTCCCCCTAACTGTGCACCGTTGCGAAAGTTCGTCATTTCGAAGCACCACGTGATGATCGGGTGTGATAGATTCTTAAGTTCACATACAAAGGGTGTAAGCCAGATTTACACACGCAAAACACTTAGGTTGACTTGACGAGCCTAGCATGTACAGACATGGCCTCGGAACACAAGAGACCGAAAGGTCAAGCATGAGTCATATGGTAGATACGATCAACATGAAGATGTTCACCGATGATGACTAGTCCGTCTCACGTGATGATCGGACACGGCCTAGTTGACTCGGATCATGTAATCACTTAGATGACTAGAGGGATGTCTATCTGAGTGGGAGTTCATAAGATGAACTTAATTATCCTGAACATAGTCAAAAGATCTTTGCAAATTATGTCATAAGCTCGCGCTTTAGTTCTACTGTTTAGATATGTTCCTAGAGAAAATTTAGTTGAAAGTTGATAGTAGCAATTATGCAGACTAGGTCCGTAAACTGAGGATTGTCCTCATTACTTCATAGAAGGCTTATGTCCTTAATGCACCGCTCAGTGTGCTGAACCTCGAACGTCGTCTGTGGATGTTGCGAACATCTGACATACACATTTTGATAACTGCGTGATAGTTCAGTTAAACGGTTTAGAGTTGAGGCACCGAAGACGTTTTGAAACGTCGCGAAACATATGAGATGTTTCGAGGGCTGAAATTGGGATTTCAGGCTCGTGCTCACATCAAGAGGTATAAGACCTCCGACAATTTTCTTAGCCTGCAAACTAAGGGAGAAAAGCTCAATTGTTGAGCTTGTGCTCAGATTGTCTGAGTACAACAATCATTTGAATCGAGTGGGAGTTGATCTTCCAAATGAGATAGTGATGTTTCTCCGAAGTCATTACCACCAAGCTGCTAGAGCTTCGTGATGAACTATAATATATCGGGGACATATATGATGATCCTTGAGATATTCGCGATGTTTGACACCACAAAAGTAGAAATCAAGAAGGAGCATCAATTGTTGATGGTTGGTGAAACCACTAGTTTCAAGAAGGGCAAGGGCAAGAAAGGGATACTTCATGAAACGACAAGTCAGTTGCTGCTCAAGTGAAGAAACCCAAAGTTGAACCCAAGCCCGAGACTAAGTGCTTCTGTAATAAGGGGGAACAACCACTGGAGCAGAATTACCCTAAATACTTGGTAGATGAGAAGGCTGGCAAGGTCGATAGAAGTATATTGGATATACATTATGTTAATGTGTACTTTACTAGTACTCCTAGTAGCACCAGGGTATTAGATACCGGTTCGGTTGCTAAGTGTTAGTAACTCGAAATAAAAGCTACGAATAAACGGAGACTAGCTAAAGGTGAGATGACGATATGTGTTGGAAGTGTTTCCAAGCTTGATGTGATCAAGCATCGCATACTCCCTCTAGCATCGAGATTGGTGTTAGACCTAAATAATTGTTATTTGGTGTTTGCGTTGAGCATAGACATGATTGGATTATGCCTATCGCAATACGGTCATTCATTTAAGGAGAATAGTAGTTACTCTGTTTATTTGAATAATACCTTCAATGGTCTTGCACCTAAAATGAATGGTTTATTGAATCTCGATCATAGTGATACACATGTTCATGCCAAAAGATATAAGATAGTAATGATAGTACCACCTACTTGTGGCACTGCCATGTAAGTCATATTGGTATAAAACGCATGAAGAAGCTCCATGTTGATGGATCTTTGGACTCACTCATTTTTGAAAAAGATTGAGACATGCGAACCATGTCTATTGGTATATACGCATGAAGAAACTCCATGCAGATGGACCGTTTGGACTCACTTGATTTTGAATCGCTTGAGACATGCAAATCATACCACATGGGCAAGATGACTGAAAGCTTCGGTTTCAGTAAAATGGAACAAGAAAGCAACTTGTTGGAAGTAACACATTTTGATGTGTGCAGTCCAATGAGTGCTGGGGCACGCAGTGGATATCGTTATGCTCTTACTTCACAGATGATTTGAGTAGATACTGAGTATATTTACTTGATGAAACACAAGTCTGAATTATTGAATGGTTCAAGTAATTTCAGAATGAAGTTGAAGATCGTCGTGACAAGAGGATAAAATATCTATGATATGATCATAGAGATGAATATCTGAGTTGCAAGTTTGGTACACAATTGAGACATTGTGGAAATTGTTTCATAACTAGTACCGCCTGGAACACCATAGTGTGATGGTGTGTCCGAACATCATAACTGCACCCTATTGGATATGATGCATACCATGATGTCTCTTGTCGAATTACCACGATAGTTTATGGGTTAAGCATTAGAGACAACCACATTCACCTTAAATAGGGCACCACGTAATTCCGATGAGATGACACCGTATGAACTATGGTTTAGAGAAACCTAAGTTGTCATTTCTTAAAAGGTTTGGGGCTACGACGCTTATGTGAAAAAGTTTCAGGCTGATAAGCTCAAACCCAAAGTGGATGAATGCATCTTCATAGAATACCTAAAACAGTTGGGTATACCTGCTGTCTCAGATCCGAAAGCAATAGGGATTGTTTCTAGAATCGGATCCTTTCTCGAGGAAAAGTTTCTCTCAAAAGAATTGAGTGGGAGGATGGTGGAGACTTGATGAGGTTATTGAACCGTTACTTCAACTAGTGTATAGCAGGGCACAAAGAGTTGTTCATGTGGCACCTACACCAATTGAAGTGGAAGCTTATGATATTGATCATGAGACTTCGGATCAAGTCACTCCCAAACCTCGTAGGATGACAAGGATGCGTACTACTTCAGAGTGGTACGTAATCCTGTCTTGGAAGTCATGTTGCTAGACAACAATGAGCCTACGAGCTATGGAGAAGCAATGGTGGGCCTAGATTCCGATGAATGGCTCGAGGCCATAAAATCCGAGAGAGGATCCATGTATGAAAACAAAGTGTAGACTTTGGCAGAACGGCTCGATGGTCGTGAGGTTGTTGAGTACAGATGGATTTTAAAAGGAAGACAGACAATGATGGTAAATGTCACCATTAAGAAAGCTCGACTTGTTGTTAAGATGTTTCCCGACAAGTTCAAGGAGTTGACTACGATGAGACTTTCTCACACGTAGCGATGCTAAAAAGTCTGTTGGAATTATGTTAGCAGTTACTGCATTATTTATGAAATCTTGCAGATAGGATGTCAAAACATTGTTTCCTCGATGATTTTCTTGAGGAAAGGTTGTATGAGATACAACCAGAAGGTTTTGTCAATCCTGAAAAATGCTAACAAGTATGCAAAGCTCCAGCAATCCTTCTAAGGACTGGAGTAAGCATCTCGGAGTTGGCACTACTAGGAAAAGGCCTACTAATGGTGCACCTAATTTGGCCATTAATGGCGCATTAGCGGTGCGCCATTAGTGCCACGCCATTAGTATCTGGTATACTAATGGCGCACCTCAGATGCGCCATTAGTATATACAACAGTGCGCCATTAGTATGCCTCCCAGCGGGCCATGTATACCCAGGTGCTTTGGCATACTAATGGCGCACAACAACAGGATGCGCCATTAGTAACTTCGGCATACTAATGGCGCACTGTTTAATGATGCGCCATTAGTATCCTTTGGCATACTAATGGCGCACTATGATGTGATGCGCCATTAGTATGAATATTAGGTTTTTTTATTTTTAATTTTCTGTTTTTTGCACAGGTTACAAAATGTATAATTGGACAAAATATAGACAGCACACATCAACAACAGATTCATCGAATACAATAGAAGATTAGTCTCTGAATACAATTCATCATTTTAGTCTCCGAATACAATTCATCATATTAGTCTCCGAATTGAAAAGACCGAACAAAGATAGAACATTATATTACAAGTCTCGAGACCGCGAGTTTGTCTTCACATTACAAGTCGATATCGATCATCTAAACTACCATCACATAGAAGAGAGTTGCGGTCATCACAATGAGCATCATCACGATGAAACTCGTCTTCATCCGGTTCCTCCAACGCTCCCTCCCCTCTCCCGCTAGATAGCGGGCGTATCTAGATTCGGCCTCGGCCCTAGTGGTGTACCCTTTGTAACTGTTACCGCTGAATCGGTGAACCTGTCTCCGCCACTCCTCCCAGTCGTTGTAGACTCCGGGAACCTTACCCTTGTACATGACATACCACGGCACCGCTATGCAGTAGCCAAACGAAACGTTAGTACCAATTCACAAACAATACATAAGCAATATATAAGTATGCAACAGAACGATCAGAAGAGAAAAGAAAGACATTAATAGCATCGATTACATCTAAGTTGAACGACTCTCGAAACCAAAGAGACATACTACAAGTTCATTAAAGTTTAATTACAACATGAGCCAATCGATGTTTCAGAAGTAGACACAGCATCACTGCTTTCGACTCGACTCAAGGGACCGGAGCATGGATGAAGCCGCCGTCTATCGTGGGAGTCATGAAACAACGGGCGTTGTCAGCCTGCATTTGTAGGATTGTGTCGATGTCACTGTTGGACGGTTGATTTCTGAGGTAGAACTGCCCCGAGGTACGAAGGACATCTTGATGTATGATTTCCGCAAACTCCGACTGGATGCGAAAGAATTCTTGTCTGATGTCCGCATCCTGGATTGCCGACACGCTCTCGGCCCAATCTTTGAGTCTACTCGGTAGCAGAAGTTGATAATGGTCCCGTACGATCGCCCGCATGTGATGGATGGCGTAGTAGGCACCCTTCTGACCGCAAGGCGGCTGCTTGACGTAGCAGAACGTCGTATTGTGGGAGAACACGTGCTTGCCGTACTTACGAATAGGCCTGGTGAAGGTGCCTCCAGATTTGACGTAGCCGGGGAGAACATCATCAAGAACCTTCTTGACATTTGTGTAGTCTACATTCGACTGACGGTCCGGATCGAAATACGTGGCCATGGAATATTTGGGGCTTAGGAGGATGAGCGTGCAACGTGTGTCACTGCAGAAAACACGGAATGTTAAAAGAAAAACGATCGAAATCTAAGAATTCATATGTTACGGGGCGGTTGAGGGGAGGACTTACTCGGGAAAGTAAGGCACGAGGAAGTTATCCTTATCTTGGTTTGCCAGAATGACGCCTTCGAGGTAAGAACTCGCGACTTGCCGGTCCCCAGCGCTGCCCAAGATCTTGGCACGCATGTAGAAGGGGTCGACTATCACGATGTCCGGGGTCTTGTCGCGAATGATCCGCATCTCCATACTCAGCGAAAATAGCCGAACGAAGGTGTAGTGCAGCGGATGAAGGTTCAACATAGCATGGATGTCATCAAACCGCAGGATGATCGTACCCCCGATGGAGTTATCCACAAAGCCCTTGCCCTCTCGCACCTTGGCCGCGAAAACCGGGTATGCCACATCCTTCTCTCCGAGACGCCGCTTCTCCAAAGAAAGAACACTGTCATGCAGACTCCGCATAGCACCGGTTGCAGCATCGAGCATATTTCTCGATAGCATCGGCCTACCCGCCACATGCACCCTCCTCGAGATATCCTCAGGTGCAGGTGGCCCGTCCTGAGCACAGATCGTACTCGGTGCCGGCTAGCCCGCACCCTTGTTAGTCTTTCTTTTGCGTGCCTTCTTCTTCTCCTGTAATGGGACTGAGTTCTGCTCACAGACCGCCTTCTTGAGTGTGTTGGGGCTGATAATATTTTGCACCTCGCCTATCTGAGGCTCGGTGAAGTCGGCAGCTGGAGGCGTCTCCTGAGAGCTGAACGGCAGACGACGCCTGTTTCAACTTGGCTTCTCCGCGGTACCAGCTAGATCGCGCACGTCTTTTGTTGGGTTGGGTTCTTGACAAGGAGGCCCCATGAAGTCGCCACCGTACCCATGATCGGCAAAGTACTGATCGACGTTGGCAAATGTATCGTTGTCGTTGTCGTTCTGCTCCTGTGCCATATGCATGTTTGGATCCAGTGGCATAGGGATGTCCGGCACCGTTGCGGCGGTCTTGCCATGGGGCCGACTTGGCGCCGGCACGACTGGCGGTGTTGTCTTTGGGGTGGTGTCCCCCGCCCCCAAACGAATCTGGCTCTTCGGCCAAAGCAGGGGCCAGCTCAGGCAGGCGCTGAGGGTCATCACGTCATCATCGTCGGCCCCGACGGGTCGAATCGAAGGTAACAACTCGTCGCAGCCTGGCAGCACCCGAACCAATTGAACCCTAAACAAGTTGGGTGGCATCTGGGTACCGTGGAACAAGGGGTTGCCCGGTTGAATGATTTTGCCCTTGGCGACATCGACCAACTCGTTGTTCACGAAGTGCAGGAGAGTGCACGGAACATCGGCGGCGCCCTGCGAAAACCTGTAGGGCTCAGGGATGCCCAGTCAAAGGCAAGGAGATGAAGTCCTCGGCCGAGAGAGGCTTAATTAGTTACCGTGATGATGGTGTCGAGCTCGGCTAATTTCGAGGCACCGCCAACGGCGGGCCTACAGTTGACGGAGGGGCTGCTTGCTGCAGAGGTGCCGGCCGGCGTACACCCGGATGCATTAAGCTCCCGTGCCGGCGTCGAAAACACCAATGCCGCCTCCGCCGGAGACACCAATGGCCCCGCCATCGCGTTCTGCGAGTTGTTGGCCGTGAAGCTAGGAATCGGGGGCGGCCCCTGTTGGCCGCTCGCAATCCACGCACTAATCCCCTAGATCAAGGTAGGCACAATGGCGGTGATCGTCCTTCCGAGTTGTTGTTCCACTTGCTCTTGGACAATCTCCGGAATCCGCGCCACCTGTGCCCTGAGTTCTTGAACCTCGCGCGCCTGGCTTTCCGAGCTGGTCTTTTTCTCCTTTCACCCACCAGTGTTATAGTATGACGACCATTTTGTCGACAAGCCTTTGCCGGCCACACGACCAGCTGACGTCGGCTTACTGAGCTTATCCTTGTTCTTCATTACATTCAACGCCCTATTTAGAGTGGTGTCCCAAGGGTTGCTCTTAGTCGACCCCGCGCTACTGCTTTTAGTCGCCTGCGGAAGGAATGTGAACCATTTAGAAATTTGGCTTCATTAATTAGAATGCAACCATATGGAGCTAATTACGCGGGGGTGTATTCCTTACCAGAACAAGCTCAAGCGCCCTGGTCTTCGGATCCGTCGTAAGCTCCTTTGTTTTCGGGTCCTTCTTGTACCGGGCCCTGACAAAGTTCCTGGTCTGCTTGTCACCGTATTTATCGAAGAGGGGCGGTAGGCCTTGCTCGGCACGGTCCGCCTCCTCCTTGTCCCATATAAGCTCCGCCACTCTGTAACCGCCGGGACCAAGTGTGTGTTCCCCTAAGTTCAGCTCCCGCATTTCTTTCCCCCACTTACTTGATTCGGAGTTTGCGGTGCTCGAGCAATTGATCTTGAAGTCGTTGTAGTCATCTTCGGTGATCGAAGGATTTTTCTCCTTGATCTTCTCATAACTCTCACCTTTCTCGATCATTCTCTTCACATTGCTTTTCCAAGTAGACAGGGCCGTGCTCATCTTCGTGAGGGCAGCACTGTTCACTTTATTCCCTTTGAGGCTTGTGTTTTCAGATTCAGCGGGGAACTTGTATCATTCGTGGAGCTTCGTGAAGAGGAGGTTGCGCAAATTCCCTCGGTCAGGATGCCTGAGGTTCTCGGTGTTGATCGAGACGGTGCTCCGAAGAATGCACCCGAGCTGAAGCGAGTACCCCTTGACTATTCGTTCGGGCGCCGTTGGATTCCCGTTGGAGTCCACTTCAGTAACTTCCTCCTTGAGGGTGCGGAGCACGGTTGGGCGCCGGTCCTTCCGTTGCCTCTTCGGTTGGCTGCCATCTGTGCGTGCGCCGCCATCATTAGTGGTGGCATCCTCGGTGGCACCATCAGTGGTGGCATCAGTGGGGTCATCCTCGGCAGTACCATCAGTGGTCTGAGGATCGGTGGGGAAGGCGGCATCCTCATACAAGTGAGGTTGTTCCTCCATCTCCTGGGACAGCTCCCAGAATGCCTTGACGCCCGAACCCCCGGCCTCATCGTTGTTGGCCATGTTTCTCTCTAAATAGGAACAAAGTTTGGTCAAAAAGTTGGTTATTGTCAAGGAACAAGATCATGGTCTCATCATTTAGGGTTTGTCGACACCGAGGCATCCTAAAAGCTAAGCTTTTATCATTGAGGGTTTTTCGACGCCGAGGCACCCTAAAAGCCTAAGCTTTCATCATTTCGGTTTTTATCGACACTGAGGCACCCTAAAAGCCAAGGTTGTATAATTAATGGTTTGTCGACACCGAGGCATCCTAAAAGCTAAGCTGGGAAGGAGAATTCTAAGTTGGGCCTAATCACTTGGCTCTATTGCCGCCTATGGTTTAATGCAGCTAGAATAAAGGGGCACTTGATCCTACTTAATTAACTACTAAGATACCCCGGCCCATAGATTAGTCACAAGTACCCCATATGTCCTATTTTTAGCAAAGTCATGCTAAAATTCACGGAAAATTTCAGCATGACCTTTGCTGAAAATAGGACATATGGAGTACCCGTATTTGCCAGAATGGAAGTTAATCGACATTCCAGCAAACTCAAGGGCCTCCCGGGGTACCTGCCAAAGCATAACAATTCCGAACTTCTGCCAAAGCATCTTGCCAGCTAGTAGACCAGCTAGTAGACCATCATTTGTCAGGACAAATTGAGGCCAAACAGAAAACCAATGTGGCCATGGCACAAAGTCCATGACCCAGAACAGGAGACATCTGAAACTATACAACTATACAAGCCTACACTAGTATTACCACAGTATATATATATTGCTGTGAACAATCAGGCCAAAGCACATCCAAAGCACAATATGCAGGACAGATAGGCCATCAATATTTCCTCTATGCAAATACAATGGTAGCATCCAGAGGGCAACAACCTTGTACTACTACTTGACACAATCAGCACATCCATATCAAAATTAGTTCTAGCATATATAAGCAGTACCACATAGCAAATTCATAGGAAAACATCATACATTAGCAGCAGTTCATAGCAAAACTAGATGAATGTTTGGCCTCTTGATAAAAATCAGCTAGGTTTGCTTGGAATCAAAAAGCCCCAAAGTAGAACCCTCAACATTATTAGATAGAACCAACAATTGAACCAGAGAACAGGTAATCTGTAGTGCAGTAGCACACCTTAGATGTGAGATAGCATAGATGTCATGTTTTTGGCTACATTTGGTCTGCGTAGAGGCTCATGGAGTAAGATAGCATAGATGTCTGGGTTCTAGCTCATCGCATGCTTTTTAGAAATGAATGAGCTAGCTAGTCACTAACAAATTGAATTTCATCAACTTGCAATACAAGGCTCAAGCAATGGGTCAGGCGTCTTCTAACTATACCAGAAACTTGTTTTGGTCCAAAATGTCTTTTATACTACTCTAAGTAACAAGCAATACTTTCACCACTATTTTAATGGTAACATGCTAGTAAAAATAAAAAATGGCATTATTCAGGAAAGGTAGTTTTTATAGTAAATCGAGTCATTTTTTATCATGTGTTTTGTATGAAGTATTAAACATCAATAGTGGCCAAAACTGAAGAAAAAACTCCACACAAAGCATACTACGTATAGTTTTGAGCTGCCAAATTATAATAGTGGAGCAGCAAGTGAATCCCTCACATTAATCAACATCCTGATTCACTCACAGTTTACTGATCAGAACAAATTGCTTTACTTGTATTGGGCAGTCCTTGAAACATAGAAAAAGAGATCACACAATTGATTTAACACTGAAAATTGTATGTCTCTATTCAACATAGGAGACTAGAAAGATGGAACACTAAAAACTGTTAAAGCTACAATATAGGAAAAAATTAATCTTCTCAAGGCTCACAACTGAAAAATAATTAATAGCTTGCAATAACACATCTTAGTGGAACCAGGCAAGAGAAATAAAAGTTGGCTTGCATTGTGGCTTTTGATGGATGTACGGTCTGCATCAGAAACTACACAGAGACCATCGAAACATGGAACTTCATCCGAGGACATGGAACAAACCTTTCTTTCTCTGCTTCCCCTTCTCACTCCACCTCCAGCCTACTTCTTCCAGTCTGGCTTCACCCGCTCCGCCTGCTTGTCCCCCTTCCAAGTTCCAAGTACCAACAAGATGGAAACGAGGCCGCGATCAGTGCTCTGCAATTATAGAAACTATCAGGGATCGCATGCCGAGCAGAGAGCCAAGAACCGGAGCAAAATCAATTCCAAGAAAGAAACAAAGGGTTCCTAATCAACACCCGCGGGACAGATCGACCGGAGGCCTAATGGATCTAAAAGAAGAAGAAGGAGGAGAACTTACTTGGGCTGATGCAGCGGCCGTTGTGGAGGAGAGGCGGCGTCGAGGTGGCGTTGAGGTGCCGGTTGCTCACCTGCGCTTGGCGGTGGGAGGGGAGCGGCGATGAGGAGGACGACGAGAGGGAGCGGGAGCGCGAGCGCGAGCGGGAGGAGCCTGAGGACGCGGAGCGGGAGGAGGAGCCCGACGAGGTGGACGGGGCGGCGTCCGGGCCGCCGGCGACGAGGGGGAGGAAGGTAAGAGGGAGGCGGCGGGGGCGCGTGGGCGGCTGCGGCGTAGTGGGTCGGGGCAGCGGCGGCAGCGGCGCGGTGGAGGGAGGGAGAGGGAACTGGCGTGGGGGAGAGGGAAGGGGGGATCGGGCGAAGGGGGAGAGGGAAGGGGGGATCGGGCACAATACTAATGGTGCACCACCCCTCGGTGCGCCATAAGTACATCCATACTAATGGCGCACCTCACCGTGGTGCGCCATTAGTAGTTTTTTTTCTTATAGCAATGGCACAATACTAATGGCGCACCAGCCCTCGGTGCGCCATAAGTACATCCATACTAATGGCGCACCTCACCATGGTGCGCCATTAGTTTTTTTTTTTTGATTTCTGCTCGAGCCAACAGGTTATCTTCCACCTGACCTGATCCACACCAGGTCCCCTCTACTAGCTCGACTGGTTAGCAGCCAGTTCTCACACTAGGAGGTCCTGGGTTTGATTCCTAGGCTCCACAAATTTTATTTTATGCATTTAAAATGCTGTTTGATACTTATTTGTGTTTAAATATGTTCAAACTTGTTTAAATCATAACAGTAATATTTTTTATAAGACAGTAATAATTTTTTAAAAAATATCATCAAACAGTAATGCCGGTGGAGCGGGGGAGGGTGCACGGGGTGCGGGGGGTCGGCGGCGGCGGCCGGTGGACCGGGGGGTGCTCGGCGGCGAGGGGGACCGGATCTGGCGAGGTGGGATAGCGATCGAGATGGAGGGGGATCGAGATCGAGTGTCCATGAAATTTAAAAATATTCATGATAGTTCAAAAAGTGCCCATGAAATACAGTCGAGAAATGAAGGCTACGATTTAAATACAATCGATCTTAGCTAGCTATCTGTTCACAATCTTCTTGCCCTTCTTTTTCGCAAATGGAGTTCTTCTGTGGAACGGATGTCCTTTAGGTAGGGTGGTCCTGCTTCTTCTTGTGGTGTATGCTGCTACTTCATCATCGTCGTCATGTTCGATCCTCGGGTCGCCGTACTTGTCGAAGTCTTGCTCATTGGCTACTCCATCCATTCCGATGATCTTCCTTTTGCCTCTCCTCACGACAACACGACTGGGCTTTGACGGGTCGGTATTGAAGAAGCATTGGTCCACTTGGGAAGCCAGTACCCATGGCTCATTTTTGCGGTGACGTTTGCGCCCGCGGTCTTGGATTTGGCTTCGGGTATAACCATGGTGGTGAAATACCGGTCTTCTTTTAGGATGCTCTTGGCCCATCTAACACGGAACATCGGGACCTTCTCTCCAGCGTAGCTCAGCTCCCAGATCTCCTCGATCCTTCCGTAGTATCTGTCCTTGTCGTTACCGGTGTAGGATTCCATCGTTACCCCGGAGTTCTGATAACCATCGCTCTTCATGTCCTTGGCCTCGGTGTAGAATGTGTAGCCGTTGATATCGTACGCCTCATAGGTCATCAGGTTGTGCTCGGCGCCCTGTGACAAGGCGAATATGAGTTGTTCTTCCGCGGAAGAATCCTCATGTAAAGGGTACGACAGAAGCTTCTGCTTGAACCAACGCGTGAAACATGAGTTGTGCTCTTTGAGTATATCTCCGTCCGTCCTCTGTTGGCCTCGGTCATTCTACGTCTTCTTAATAAAGGTTTTGTGCTGTACCACCCAAGGATCGACCACGTCTATGTGTTGTAGCGCAACTAGGTTTGCTCTTTCAAAGTCAGCGAGTCGACCCTCGAAGTCGACATGCATTTCGCGACGACCCTCACGGTGACCCCATCCAGCGAGCCTGCCGAGGTGCCTGTTTACGGGCAGACCAACGGGGTTCTCGATGCCTAGATAATTCATGCAGTAGGAGATGCACTCTTCGGTCAGAAA
Source organism: Triticum dicoccoides (assembly GCF_002162155.2). Classification (NCBI taxonomy): domain Eukaryota; kingdom Viridiplantae; phylum Streptophyta; class Magnoliopsida; order Poales; family Poaceae; genus Triticum; species Triticum dicoccoides. Next base: position 561,871,982 of record NC_041380.1, on the reverse strand, counting down.
GCCCCTGGCTATGCTTCCCTCTGGACGTGACATGTTGCGAACGTATCCTTTGATGACACCATTCATTCTTTCGAACGGCATCATGTTGTGCAGGAACGTCGGCCCGAGTTGGATGATAACATCCACGATATGGACCAGCAGATGCACCATAACGTTGAAGAATGCGGGCGGGAAGTACATCTCAAGCTCGCATAGTATCACCACGATCTCTTCCTGTAGCCTTCTGAGTTGCCTCACGCCAACAGACTTCCGAGAGATGACGTCGAAAAAGTTGCATAGGCCAAATAGGGTTTCACGGACATGCGCGTCCATGATCCCACGGATTGCAACTGAAAGTATCTGCGTCATCAGCACGTGACAGTCATGAGACTTCATCCCGCTAAACTTCAGCTTCGCTGGGTCTAGGTATCTGCTTATCTTCCCCGCGTAACCGTAAGGAAGTTTTACTCCTACGAGGCAGGTGAAAAACTGCTCGATCTCCTCCTGACTTAGAGTGAAGCACGCGGGAGGGTAGTCATTTCCGGTCTTCTTGGCCTTCTTGCCTTTGCGACGACTTTCCGTGTCCTGCTTCGCCTCATCATCATGATCATCATCATCATGATCATCATATATAGCGTGAAGTTCTTGCCTGATGCCCATTGATTTCAATTCTGCCCTTGCTTTCGGCCCATCTTTGGTCCTCTCTGGCATGTTGAGTAGGGTACCAAGCAGACTCTCGCACACGTTCTTCGTGATATGCATGACATCAAGGCTGTGAGGCACACGGTGGATCTTCCAGTACGGCAAGTCCCAGAAAACAGACCTCGTTTTCCATACCTTCAGCAGTGGCTCTGGCGCCTTTCGCTTCTTTCCCGGCTCTGGCGCCTTTTGTTTCTTTCTCGGCAGTGGGCAGTCTTTCCAATTTTTCAACAGCTCGTCTATTTCCTCGCCGCTCCTCGTACGCGGGCGTCCTCGGGGTTCGGTTTCACCATCGAACAGATCCTTGCGTTTTCTCCATGGGTCATCGTCGCGAAGCCACCTTCGATGTCCCATGAACACGGTTTTTCGAAGACCCGGGATCTCTATCTAGCTGGCGATACGTTGTGTCATCCATGCACCTGACGCATCCAGAAAATCCGTGGACCACCTGCCCCGTGACATATCCGTAACCGAGATAGTCGTGCACCGTCGTGAGCAGCGCGGCTCTCATAGGGAAATATTCTTTCTCTGCGGCGTCCCACGTATTGGCTGGCGTTTTCCACAGCGTGTCAAGCTCCTCTTTCAGCAGCCCCAGATACAGATTGATGTCGTTCCCTGGTTGTTTCGGTCCTTCAATTAGCATACTCATGTGAATGTACTTCCTCTTCATGCACAACCAGGGGGGAAGGTTGTACATCCACACAAACACAGGCCAGGTGCTATGTGTGCTTCTCTGGCTGCCAAACGGATTGACTCCATCGGTGCTCGCGCCCAGCACGATGTTCCTTGGATCGTTCCCAAATTCTGGGTCTTCGAAGTTCAACGCTTGCCACTGGCTCGCATCCTTAGGGTGACTCAGCATCTTGTCTTTTTTATCTATCTCCGGATCATTTGCGTCATCTTCTCGCTTCTTCTCCTCCCTATCCGCGTGCCAACGCAGGAGCTTTGCTACCTTAGGGTCCGCGAAATACCGCTGCAGACGAGGAGTGATCGGAAAGTACCACACCACTTTTCGAGGAGCTTTCTTCCTCTTCTTGTATCGAGTGACGCCGCACACTGGACATATGGTAGACTCCGCGTGCTCGTCCCGATAAATGATGCAATTGTTCATGCACACATGGTATTTCACGTGCGGTAAATCCAGAGGACACACGATTTTCTTCGCCTCCTCCAAACTGGTCGGGCACTTGTTCCCCTTGGGAAGACGTTCGTGCCAGAATGACATGTTCTCGTCGAAGCATGCATCGGTCATTTTGTGTTTTACCTTCATCTCCAGAGCCATGAGCGTTACTTTCAGGCGGGTATCCTCGGGCCTGCATCCTTCATACAATGGAGTAACCGCGTCTAACTCAAGTTGATCCATCTTGGCTTTCTCTCGGGCGGCAGCTCTTGCGTTATCCGTCTGCTTGAGAAGCAGCTCTTGAATATGAGGGTCCTGCACCCAGCCCATTGATGGTCCAGCGCCGTCTGCTCCGCCGGCATCATCATCTTCATGATCATGCCCGTCGTCTGCTCCGGCATCTTCCTCAGCATCATGTCCTGCATCTTCTACATGATGACTGTGTACAGCATCACCGTCGTGATCATCTCCTGGGGATTCTTTGTCTTCTCACCCGCCCGAGCCGTGGTGGTTGTCTTGCTGCCCTTCCTCATTTCTTGCCCGGCCCCCATGGACGACTTCGTAGTCATCTTCATCACCTTGCCACCGATAGCCATCCATGAAACCACACAAGAGCAGGTGGTCCCGCACCTGCCCGGATTCCGGGTCCGCAATAAGGCTCTTCAGCTTGCATCTTCGACACGGACATCTTATCTCCGTCTCGTTCTTTTGAAGCATCTCGGCCTTCGCGGACCTCAAAAACCTATTCACGATGCCTTCAGTCATCATGCGGACCATGGTTGCCTGCGGGGTAGAGCAAAACGATATTTTAGAACCAAGAAAAAATTTGGCATGACTTTCCCTAAAAATAGGACCAAAAAGAATGCTTAATGCCAAAATTCTCGCCGAAACGGAAATGAATCAACATTCCGGCAAAATATTGGCAACTATCGCATTTCAAATACCGGTACACCTCCAAACACAAACACATATGCAACACCACAAACATATGCAACACCATGAACATACATAGATCTAGCTAGGCCATAAAAAGTGCATGTGCACATTGTTGTAGGGAGAACAACATAAATATAGCTTCCCCCCTTACTTACCTATCAAAACAAGGTAATTTAACCACTTAAATTGAATGAATCTATGGTGGAAATGAGGTGAAAAAGAGGAGGCACCCGAGACAAGGAGGAGGTGGAGAGAATGAAGTGGGGAGAAAGTGAGTGTGGGTAGGAGAGGCTGTCCAAAATATCTTGTTGCTGCCCACTTACTAATGGAGCACCAACTCTAAATGCGCCATTAGTAATCCAGGTTACTAATGGCGCACCTTCCGGTGGTGCGCCATTAGTAGTTTTGCAAAAAAAACATACTAATGGTGCACTGTCCCACAGTGCGCCATTACTAGTTTAAACTAGTAATGGCGCACGGTGGAATAGTGCGCCATTAGTAGTTTTGCAAAAAAAGAATAAAAAATATAATAAAAAAAACAACATTAGTGGCGCACTTTCCGACAGGTGCGCCATTACTAGTTACAACTAGTAATGGCGCACTGTGTCTGGATGCGCCATTAGTATGTTTGGACAGGCGCACTAGTTCAAAAAAAAATTTGATACTAATGGCGCACTCTGGGCCAGGTGCGCCATTAGTAGTTTCAACTCTAATGGCATATCAGAAGGTGGTGCGCCATTAGTATATACTAATGGCGCACCGCTTGTCTGGTGCGCCATTAGTGTCAATCCCATCTATAGCCCTTTTTCTAATAGTGTGGAATGTACGCTTTGATGAGATGATCAAAGATTTTGGGTTTATACAAAGTTTATGAGAAACTTGTATTTCCAAAGAAGTGAGTGGGAGCACTATAGAATTTCTGATGAGTATATGTTGTTGACATATTGTTGATCAGAAATGATGTAGAATTTTTGGAAAGCATATAGAGTTATTTGAAAAGTGTTTTTCAATGGAAAACCTGGATTAAGCCACTTGAACATTGAGCATCAAGATCTATAAGGATAGATCAAAACACTTAATGGTACTTTCAAATGAGCACATACCTTGACATGATCTTGAAGGTGTTCAAGATGGATCAGTCAAAGAAGGAGTTCTTGCCTGAGTTGTAAGGTATGAAGTTAAGACTTAAAGCTCGACCACGGCAGAATAGAGAGAAAGGACGAAGGTCGTCCCCTATGCTTAGACATAGGCTCCATAGTATGCTATGCTGTGTACCGCACCTGATGTGTGCCTTGCCACATGTCCGGCAAGAGGGTACAAAGGTGATCAAGGAGTGCATCACCAAACAGCGGTCAAAATTGTCCTTGGAGAAAATAAGGACATGTTTCTCGATTATGGAGGTGATAAAGAGTTCGGCGTAAAGGGTTACGTCGATGCAAGCCTTAACACCTATCCGAATGACTCTGAGTAGCAAACCGGATACATATAGTGGAGCAACCATTTGGAATAGCTCCAAGTGGAACGTGGTAGTAGCATCTACGATATGACATAGAGATTTGCGAAGTAGATACGGATCTGAATGTTGCAGACCCGTTGACTAAAACCTCTCTCACAAGAATAACATGATCAAACCCAGAACTCATTGAGTGTTAATCACATAGTGATGTGAACTAGATTATTGACTCTAGTAAACTCTTTGGATGTTGGTCACATGGCGATGTGACCTATGAGTGTTAATCACATGGCGATGTGAACTAGATTATTGACTCTAGTGCAAGTGGGAGACTGTTGGAAATATGCCCTAGAGGCAATAATAAATTGGTTATTATTATATTTCCTTGTTCATGATAATCGTTTATTATCCATGCTAGAATTGTATTGATAGGAAACTCAGATACATGTGTGGATACATAGACAACACCATGTCCCTAGTAAGCCTCCAGTTGACTAGCTCGTTGATCAATAGATGGTTACGGTTTCCTGACCATGGACATTGGATGTCGTTGATAACGGGATCACATCATTAGGAGAATGATGTGATGGACAAGACCCAATCCTAAGCATAGCACAAGATCGTGTAGTTCGTATGCTAAAGCTTTTCTAATGTCAAGTATCATTTCCTTAGACCATGAGATTGTGCAACTCCCGGATACCGTAGGAATACTTTGGGTGTGCCAAACGTCACAATGTAACTGGGCGGCTATAAAGGTGCACTACGGGTATCTCCAAAAGTGTCTGTTGGGTTGGCACGAATCAAGACTGGGATTTGTCACTCCGTGTGACGGAGAGGTATCTCTGGGCCCACTCGGTAGGACATCATCATAATGTGCACAATGTGATCAAGGAGTTGATCACGGGATGATGTGTTACGGAACGAGTAAAGAGACTTGCCGGTAACGAGATTGAACAAGGTATCGGGATACCGACGATCGAATCTCGGGCAAGTACAATACCGCTAGACAAAGGGAATTGCATACGGGATTGATCGAATCCTCGACATCGTGGTTCATCCGATGAGATCATCGTGGAACATGTGGGAGCCAACATGGGTATCCAGATCCCGTTGTTAGTTATTGACCGGAGAATGTCTCGGTCATGTCTGCATGCTTCCCAAACCCGTAGGGTCTACACACTTAAGGTTCGATGATGCTAGGGTTATTAAAGGAAGTTTGTATGTGGTTACCGAATGTTGTTCGGAGTCCTGGATGAGATCCCGGACGTCACGAGGAGTTCCGGAATGGTCCGGAGGAAAAGATTTATATATGGGAAGTCATCATACGGTCACCGGAAGAGTTCGGGGGTTACCGGTATTGTACCGAGACCACCGAAGGGGTTCCGGGGGTCCACCGAGAGGGTCCAGCTGCCCCGGAGGGCCCTATGGGCTGTATGTGGAGAGGGACCAGCCCCTTAGTGGGCTGGGCGCCTCCCCCCTAGGGCCCATGCGCCTAGGGTTTTGGGGGAACCCTAAAGGGGGGCGCCCCCCTTGCCTTGGGGGGCAAGGCAACCCCCCTGGCCGCCGCCCCCTCCTCAGATGGGATCTGAGGGGGCCGGCCCCCTTCTCCCTTGCCCCTATATATATGTGGGGGGTGGGAGGGCAGCCGCACCAAGGTTCTGGTGCAGCCCTCCCCCTCTCCCAAGTCCTTCTCCTCTCCCGCGGTGCTTGGCGAAGCCCTGCAGGATTGCCACGCTCCTCCACCACCACCACACCGTTGTGCTGCTGCTGGATGGAGTCTTCCCCAACCTCTCCCTCTCCTTGCTGGATCAAGGCATGGGAGACGTCACCGGGCTGCATGTGTGTTGAACGCGGAGGTGCCGTCCGTTCGGCACTAGGATCTCCGGTGATTTGGATCACGACGAGTACGACTCCTTCAACCCCGTTCTCTTGAACGCTTCCGCTTAGCGATCTACAATGGTATGTAGATGCACTCTCCTTCCCCTCGTTGCTGGTTTCTCCATAGATAGATCTTGGTGACACGTAGGAAAATTTTGAATTTCTGCTACGTTCCCCAACAATAACATCTACGCATAGACTTAGCTCGGATGCCACTGTTGGAGAACGTAGTATTTTAAATAAATTCCTATGCACACGCAAGATCCATCTAGGTGATGCATAGCAATGAGCGGGGAGAGTGTGTCCACGTACCCTCGTAGACCGAAAGTGGAAGCGTTTAGTAACGCGGTTGATGTAGTCGAACGTCTTCGCGATCCAACCGATCCAAGTACCGAACGCACGGCACCTCCACAATCTGCACATGTTAAGCTCGGTGACATCCCTCGTACTCTTGATCCAATAGCAGAACCTGGATGCTCATATTGGTTCCTACATATTCTACGAAGATCTTTATCGGTCAAACCGCATAAACAACATACGTTGTTCCCTTTGTCATCGGTATGTTACTTGCCCAAGATTCGATCGTTGGTATCTCAATACCTAGTTCAATCTCATTATAGGCAAGTCTCTTTACGTGTTCTGTAATGCATCATCCCATAACTAACTCATTAGTCACATTGCTTGCAAGGCTTATAGTGATGTGCATTACCGAGAGGGCCCAGAGATACCTCTCCGACAATCGAAGTGACAAATCCTAATCTCAATCTATGCCAACTTAACAAACACCATCGGAGACACCTATAGAGCATATTTATAATCACCCAGTTACGTTGTGACGTTTGATAGCACACTAAGTGTTCCTCCGGTATTCGGGAGTTGCATAATCTCATAGTCATAGGAACATGTATAAGTTATGAAGAAAGCAATAGCAATAAACTAAACGACCATAGTGCTAAGCTAACAGATCGGTCAAGTCAATCACATCATTCTCTAATGATGTGATCCCGTTCATCAAATGACAACTCTTCTCCATTGCTAGGAAACTTAACCATCTTTGATTAACGAGCTAGTCAAGTAGAGGCATGCTAGTGACACTCTGTTTGTCTATGTATTTACACATGTACTAAGTTTCCGGTTAATACAATTCTAGCATGAATAATAAACATTTATCATGATATAAGGAAATATAAATAACAACTTTATCATTGCCTCTAGGGCATATTTCCTTCAGGAACTACGTTATTTTCCCGAAGAGGGAGGGATGATGTAGCACAGCGATGGTAGGTATTTCCCTCAATTATGAAACTAAGCTATCGAACCAGTAGGAGAACCAAGCAACACAACATAAACACCACCTGCACACGAACAACAACACCTCGCAACCCGACGATTTAAAGGGGTTGTCAATCCCTTCCGGGGTATGGCGCCTCAAGATAGGCAATTGGATGTGAGATAAATTGTAGTAGATTGATAGATCGAATGCTAAATAAAATAAATAAAGATAAAACGCAGCAAGGTATTTTTGTATTTTTGGTTTAATAGATCTGAATAAAAATGCAAAGGAAAAGTATATCATAAGGCAAATATATGAGAAAGAAAACCCGGGGGCCGTAGGTTTCATTAGTGGTTTCTCTCGAGAAAATAGCAAACGGTGGGTAAACAAATTACTGTTGGGCAATTGATAGAACTTCAAATAATTATGACGATATCCAAGCAATGATCATTACATAGGCATCACGTCCAAGATTAGTAGACCGACTCCTGCCTGCATCTACTACTATTACTCCACACATCGACCGCTATCTAGTATGCATCTAGTGCATTAAGTTCATGGAAAAATGGAGTAATGCAAAAAAGAACGATGACATGACGTAGACAATATCCGTTTATCTATATGGCAGTAGATATAGATCTCGTCTTTTTATCCTTAGTAGCAACGATACATACGTGTCGTTTCCATTTCTATCACTGGGATCGAGCATCGTAAGATCGAACCCACTACCGGGAATCTCTTCCCATTGCAAGATAAATAGATCAAGTTGGCCAAACAAAACTCAAATATCGGAGAAGAAATACGAGGCTATAAGAGATCAAAGAAACTCAAATAACTTTAATGGATATAAAAAGATATGACTGATCATAAACTCGAAGTTCATAAGATCCCAACAAACACACCGCAAAGAGTTACATCATATGGATCTCCAAGAGACCATTGTATTGAGAATTCAGAGAGAGAGAGAGAGAGAGAGAGAGAGAGAGAGAAATGCATCTAGCTACTAACTACAGACCCGAAGGTCTACAAGGAACTACTCACACATCATCGGAGAGGCACTAATGGAAGTGGTGAACCCCTCCGTGATGGTGTTAGATTGGATCTGGTGGTTCTGGACTCTGTGGCGGCTGGATGAATATTCCGTCGATGCTTTTAGGGTTTCTGGAATATTGTGGTATTTATAGAGCAAAGAGGCGGTCCGGGGGGCACCCGAGGTGGGCACAACCCACCAGGGCGCGCCTGGGCCTCCTGGCGCGCCCTGGTGGGTTGTGCCCCCCTCGGGGCACCCCCCCAGGTGCAACAAGGGCCCATCGCCTTCCTTCTGGCCCATAAAAAATTATCGTGGAGTTTCGTGACATTTGGACTTTGTTTGATATTGATTTTCTGCGATGTAAAAAACATGGAAAAAACAACAACTGGCACTTGGCACTATGTTAATAGGTTACTACCAAAAATGATAAAATGATTATAAAACATCCAAGATTGATAATAAAACAACATGGAACAATCAAAAATTATAGATACATTGGAGACGTATGAAGGATCCATACATTCCTTTCAATGCATGGCAGGATCGAGGAACGACAAGTTCATACTCAGCTCCAAGAAGATCTTATTGAGCATCACTGGCAACTTCCTAGCACCTCTTATTTGTGTTTTCACATTTTATTTGCTACATTTGAACCATTCAGTGTGTATAAATTTGAATAATTTGGTTTTGTAAACTTTATTCGTGATTTTGTTGAACCTTCATATTTATGTTTAGTTTCTATATGTGTGCTAATATGTAGTTGCAATGTAAACTAGAATTGCATATACACCTTTATATTTAGAGGATTGGCTAGGTCCAACCCAAACTTAGTGGAATAAATATACTCCACTAAGTTTACTCCGCCGTTTACTCCTCTATTTTATAGGGGGTTGGCTAGAGTTGGCCTTAGTAGTTTAGGTCTTTTTTAGTCCTCGTAGGTGCGGTGCTCGGACGGATGGCAGCGCTTCTTTGAGTTTTTTTCTCCAATCCTCCTCGAATTTGTTCATCTGGACGTAGTCAACTGAGCTCCGACATAGATTCTTGATACGTCTCCAACGTATCTATAATTTTTTATTGTTCCATGCTATTATATTAGCTGTTTTGGATGTTTTATATGCATTAATATGCAATTTTATATGATTTTTGGGACTAACGTATTAACCTAGAGCCCAGTGCCAGTTCCTGTTTTTTCCTTGCTTTAGAGTTTCGCAGAAAAGGAATACCAAACGGAATAAAACTTTTGCGATGATTTTTCTTGGACCAGAAGACACTCAGGAGACCTGGAGTGCAAGTCAGAAGAGCCACGAGGCGGCCACAAGGGTGGAGGGCGCGCCCAGGGGGTGGGGCGCGTCCCCCAACCTTGTGGGGCCCTCGTTGACCTCCTGACCTAGATCTTCCTCCTATATATACTCGTATACCCCAAAAATTTCCAGGGGAGCCACGAAACCACTTTTCCACCGCCGCAACCTTCTGTACCTGTGAGATCCCATCTAGGGTCCTTTTCCTGCATCCTACTGAAGGGGGATTCGATCACGGAGGGCTTCTACATCAACACCATTGCCTCTCCAATGAAGCGTGAGTAGTTTACCACAGACCTACAGGTCGATAGCTAGTAGCTAGTTGGCTTCTTCTCTCTCTTTGATTCTCAATACAAAGTTCTCTTCGATGTTCTTGGAGATCGATTCGATGTAATACTCGTTTTGCGATGTGTTTGCCGAGATCCGATGAATTGTGGATTTATGATCAGCTTATCTATGAATATTATTTGAATCTTCTCTGAATTCTTTTATGTATGATTTGATATCTTTGCAAGTCTCTTTGAACTATCGATTTGGTTTGGCAACTAGATTGGTTTTTCTTGCAATGGGAGAAGTGCTTAGCTTTGGGTCCAATCTTGCGGTGCTCGATCCTAGTGACAGAAGGGGAACCGACACGTATTGCATTGTTGCCATCGTGGATAAAAAGATGAGGTTTTCATCATATTGTTTGAGTTAATTCATCTACATCATGTCATCTTGCTTAAGGCGTTACTCTGTTCTTATGAACATAATACTCTAGATGCCTGCTGAATAGCGGTCGATGTGTGGAGTAATAGTAGTAGATGCAAAATCGTTTCGGTCTACTTGACACGGATGTGATGCCTATATTCATGATCATTGCCTTAGATATCATCATAACTTTGAGCTTTTCTATCAATTGCTCGGTAGTAATTTGTTCGCCCATCATAATAATTTTTATCTCGAGAAAAGCCTCTAGTGAAACATATGGCCCCCAGGTCTATTTTCCATCATATAAGTTTTTGACCTACGATTCTAGTTTCTTATTTACTTTTTTTGCAATTTTTTTACTTTCTGTTCCATAAACCTAAAATACCAAAAACATTACTTTGCCGTTTATCTATCTCTATCAGATCTCACATTGCAAATAACCGTGAAGAGATTGACAACCCTTTTATTGTGTTGGGTGCAAGGTTGGTGTTTGTTTGTGCATGTATTTGGTGGCTTGCGCGTTGTCGCCTATTGGATTGATACATTGGTTCTCAAAACGGAGGGAAATACTTACTCTACTTTGCTGCATCACCCTTTTCTCTTTAAGGAAAAACCAACGCAAACTCAAGAGGTAGCAATTCCTACCATCTTCTTGAGGCGATGAGGTTAGGGTTTTTTGTTATTTGGCGAGATCTCATATGAGTTGCTTCATACCTATTCATGGGTTCAATGATGATTGGAGCTCCAAGGTGTTGGTCCTTTGGGGCACGTGGACGAAGACTTCCAGACTGTCATCGCCAATGTCAAGTCGGCTCCGATATGGAGCGGCGACAACAGCGCATCGGTGTCCCGTTTTGGCGATGGTAGTGGTCGTTCTGTGGTGTCAAAATCTTGATGTAATTTTTATTATGTTTTTTTAATTATGTTAGGTGTGTTTTGTACTTCCCCTCGCAAAAAAAGTGTGTTTTGTACTTCATGTGAACTTTGATAATTTTGTAAAAAAAAAAAGAAAAGGCCCATATGGAGCAGCTTGGTGAATTTAGCATCGTACACGGTGTGTAGATAACTTAAGAACAAAGCATTTACCGACAGTCTGAACTCTCAACCCAATGCCGTACGTGGCAATGCACTGGCACTCTCGCAGGCAATGCACGGGACCCCCCTCGCCCAAGCAAAGTAGAAATGCTTTGACGGAGGCACGGAGCTGCACTCACAGACACGCACGTGACAACCAACAAGATGCAAATGCAAGCCACTGGTTTAAAAAATAAATATTGTATATGTACAAGTCTACTCCTGTAAGAGAGCTGGGATCGTCCCACCTCGGAACATTACAAGCGTTACGACCAGTTTATTATATCGAAGCTTCGCATAGCGCTCGTCGGTGGCGGCTAAATTTCGTGTTTTGACTTTTTTCTAAAACTTATTCGAGATTTAACCCTAGTTTGAAATTCTTTTGAGATCTGACCCTTTTGTACCGCCAGGGACCATGGCGATAGGGTATAACAGCCTACCCCTGGCGGTAGGGTTGCATGCCGTACCGCCAAAAAACCCCTAAGTATTGAACATGGTGCATGCTCGTGCCTACCGCCAATCATCTTGGCGGTAGGGTTGTGCAGGCTACCACCAGCTCGGTTGGCGGTAGCGATGTTTCCTACCGCCAAAGTCTCATGGACTCTGGGGGTAGCCAAAGGGTCAGATCTCAAAAAAAATTCAAACTAGGGTCAAATCTCGAATAGGTTTCAGAAAAGGGTCAGAACACGAAAATTGCCTTTGGTGGCGCGAACTTGTAACCCAAATGATGAGGGGGCAATTGGCAGTCACTGCTGGCCCGGTCGTGTCGGCCCACTGCCCAATTGCATGAGGGGAGCAGGCTTCTGGGCCCGGTCGTGTCGGCCCCTAGCCCAATTACAAGTTTTGTGAAGAAGCTGACTGTCATTTTTTTAATTTTTATTCTTTCTTTTTTTGGTTCATGTTTATTTATATTTTTTATACTTACTCCGCTCAGATTTCTATTACATTCTTTATTTATAAATGTTATATGCTTCATGTATATATTTGTTTACTTATAATTCTCTATGGTTCAGTTCTATATATCGATTGGTGATCGGAAAAGATCAAGACAAAATCCTATTTATTCCTATTTTGTTACTTATTCTTTGCTCTAATTCCCGTTCATATCTTCTTACTTATAAATTTATATTATTTTTGTCTATATTTGTTTACTTATAATTCTATATGATTCGTGTCTATATATCGATTGCCAATCGTACAAGATCGAGACAAGTGAACGCAAATCCTATACATCGCTCTAAGCGGCACTACTGCCTCTCGCCGCCCGAAGCAAATCAGTAATGGGCCAGGCCCATCCTTCTTTTTTAGTGGGCCGCATTTTGGAGAGGCCCGGCAAGAAAAGTAGCCATCCGTGATGAAATGGTCCGCCGACCGTATCATGACTTTGGTCATTTTATCATGTAGATGGAAATTCATTTATTTTGTTTCACAATCCCTCTTCTCCCACAGATTTGGAAAAAATGTGATAGATGCTCGGTCGGCATGTGACAAATGTCAATTTTTCGGTTCCTCAAACGTTTTAACTCTCTTTTTTTTTTGAGGAAATGCAGCTTGGCCGTTCTCATTGTGATTAGAGGAATAAAAGGTTACAGAATGAGTAACCAAAAAATTAAAAGAAGAGATGGGGTGGGGGTACAGGTTATAGATCAAATGTTGCACCCTCAATCAGGCTCTCGTGGTCTGTCCACCAGGGCCATGACCCGACGCCTTCCAGCAAAACGTTTTAACTCTGATCGATGCCCCGCTGTCTTTCAAAACTTGTGAGGCCGCGATGTGTGTGTGTCTGCCGGACTTTTTTTTTTACCGCGCCTGTTGTTTAGAACTTATTAACGTTGCTTGATGTAGATGTGTATAGTCTCACTGCCGGGTCCCAATGCCAGCCTCTCTGTACAAGAAATGCGTTCTCTAGGACTTTTTTCTATCATACCCGCTGTTTTGAGCTTGTTAACGTTGCTCCATGCAATCGTGTATGGTATGACTACTGGGTACCCGATGCCAGATCTCTGAACAAGAAACATGTGCTCAGGGCCTCAGTTTGATTCTCTTTTTCAGTCTTTGCCGCTATTTTGAACTTGTTAACGTTGCTCCATACAGCCGTGTATGGTCTAGCTGGTAGGTCCCCGATGTTAGTCTCTCTGTACAAGCATATTGGATAATTTGTTACCCATGATTGCTGGCTAATTGACTTTTATTTTCGAACCTGCTCATTAAACTTGGCATTGTTAAAGTTGAAGGATGATGCAGGCCGGTGGGTTCCACTGTTAACCTCGCTCTATAGCAGTGACGGAGGCGCATCACTTGGCGCCGGAAGGCATGGCGAATAGGTGGGCCAAGCCGGCCGCTCGCGAGGCTGGTACAACACGTGTCCTTGTTCCTAAACGACGTCGAGGCTGGGGAGTAGTTTATATTTTCAGTTAGTTTGAATTTTGTTGTACCAATATGCCTTATTTGAAGGAAAATCGAATGTAGGATTTTGTTAAAACCAGGGTGGCCAATTGGTCGCCAACATAAGGGCCACAAGAAGACAATGACAGACAGACAAACACAAGCAAGGGACCAACTAAAACAACCTTGTATCTCACAAACATTAGTTGACATGCAAACCCGCCTCACCGCTCTATGAAAGGGGGTAAAAAAATTGTGAATCTGCAATGGTCCAAGAATAAACAACACTTTCAAATCTTTTACAATGTTAGCCGTTGGATTTTGGTGTGTATTATGTAGCAATCTAACTCATCACTGAAGACTTAGTGTAAAACGATTATGATATGAGGCCTGCTCCTGTACAACCCCCAACCCAAACTCATTCAGGGCAGTGTAGTCTCTTTCCATTAATTAGTGATTATCTTTATTATTAAATTGCTTGAGGCAGGTTCTTCGTTTTCGTTCCGACATTTTCTTTCCGATTTTTCCCCTCATGGTTCGGATGTTTCACATGGTCTGCCACCGCTAACTCAAACTGAACGGTTCGTTTATTTCATGACGTTGTTAAATTTGAGGGACGATGCAGGCAGGTGGGTTCCGCTGTTAACGTCATTGTACAGCAGCGATGAAGGGGCATCACTAGGCACCGGAAAGCATCGCGAATAAGTGGGCCAAGGCGGCCGCTTGCGAGGCTGGTACAACGCGCATCCTTGTTCCCGAATGACGTCAAGGCTCAGAAGTAGTTTAGATTTTAAGTTTAATTCAAATTTTGTTGTACCAATAAGCCTTATTTTAAGGAAAATCGATTTTAGGGTTTTGTTGAGTCCAGGGTGGCAAATGGTTCGCCCACATACGGGCCACGGGAAGACAATGATAGACGGGCGAGCGCAAGCAAGGCTCCAACTAAAACAACTATGTACCTCACAAACATTAGTGGACATGCAAACCTGCCTCACCGCTCTGTGAAAGGGGGTAAAAAATGTGAATCTGCAATTGTTCAATAGTAAACAACACTTTCAAATGTTTACAATGTTAGTTGTTGGATTTGGTGTATATTGTGTAGCAATCTAACCCAGCACCGAAGATTTAGCATAAACCAATTATGATATGAGGTCTGCTCCTGTGCAACCCCCAACCCAAACTCATTAAGGGTAGTATAGTATTCTGTCATTAATTAGTGATTAACTTTGCTATTAAATTGCTTGAGGTAGGTTCGTCGTTTTTGTTCTGACATTTTCTTTCCAAATTTGCCCCAGATGGTTCGGATGTTTTACATGGTCTGCCACCGCTAAGTCAAACTGAACGATTCGTTTATTTCCTTCTCAACCTCCGCTCGGGTCAATCCCTCTTCGGCGGAAGGAGCTCCTCGCCGCTACTGGATGGACCACATGCGATGTCGGAAGGGGTTGCCGCGCCTCCATCGGATGGAGCTCTCGTACTACCGCCCCAGTAGAAACCTGTGCTCCCACTGGAAGAAGCTTTTGCATCACCGTAGGACCAACATCTGTCTCCACGGTTGCGCCGCCCTCGGCCTGCTCCGTGTGTGCCCGCCATTCTCCCCTGCTATGCAAACGTCATGCATAGCCTACTCCGCACGTGTCGACCGCATCGGGGGTAGTCCTCATCAGGGCCACGCGCGGGGCTAGCAGCCGAGTGGTGGCGGCGTGCTCGAGCCGGGGCACCCTTTCATGGGAACCGGAATTGGAGGCGACGCGGCCAACACGGTGAGCAGGCAGGGGCTCACAGAGGAGGGACGACGGGCTCCTGCAGGTCAGCAGGAGCGACGCTGCTGTCGTGTACAAACAAGGCCCATGGCCGGCTAGGTGGTACCGAAGTCGGGAGGCCGACTTCAAACTGGGAGCGGTGGGGATAGAGTAGAATGATGGCTGGAGAGGAGATCGAGTGGGTGGAACGTATGGAGGAGCCGGCACACTCGACTTGCTCTGGCCGACGACGCGGTAGAGGGAGATGCTGGTGTTGGGGAAAGGAAGGAAGAGAGAGTGAGAAGGGGAGGGACCCTGATTGCTTGTATCTACGTTGGTATTTTCCCAAAGAGGAGAGAATGATGCAGCACAACAAAGGTAAGTATTTTCCTCTGTTATGAAACCAAGGTATCAATCCAGTAGGAGAACCAAGCAACACTATGTAAACAACACCTGCACACAAATAACAAAAAACTTACAACCCAACGCGTAAGAGGGGTTGTCAATCCCTCCTCGGCATTGAGATAGATTAAATTGTATGAGGTTTGATAAATATATCTAACAAAAACACAAAATAAAATAAAGAAATAAAAAGTGCAACAAGGTATTTTTAAATTTAATATGATAGGAAATAGACCAAAAAGAGAGAAGAAGCCATCTAGCTACTAGCTACAGACCCATAGGTTTATAGTAAACTACTCACGCATCATCGGAGGGGTAACAAGGATGATGAAGAACCCCCTCCGTGATTGTTGCCCCCTTCGACAGAGTGACAGAAAATGCCTCTAGATTGGATTTTGTGGTTCTGGAACTTGCGGCGGCGGAAACTATATTCTCTCGACTCCCCTAGGGTTTTGGGGATTTTTGAGTATTTATAGAGGTGGAGGTCGGTGGAGATGCTTCCCGTGGGCTCCACTACCCACCAGGGCGCGCCTGGGCTCCCTGGCGCGCCCTGGTGCCTAGTGAGCTCCACGGGCCTTCTCCTGTGTGCTCCTTTTGGCTCCCTAGGTGTCTTCTGGGCAGAAACAATATCCAAAAGTTTTGTTGCATTTGGACTTCATTTGGTGTGGATATTCTGCAAAGTAAAAAAACAACAATTAGCACTAGGCACTATGTCAATAGGTTAGTCCCAAAAATGATATAAAGTTGCTAGTAAATGAATATAAAACATCCAAGATTGATAATATAACAACGTGAAACAATCAAAAATTATAAATGCATTGGAGACGTATCAGACCTGATTGAAAGAAAAGAGCGAGCGGCAGGGGGCTAAAAGGAGAAGGGCCACTGTTCGTGGCGGTAAGAGTTCGAAGGAGACAGCTGGGGTGGGCTCTAGGGTTTGCACCGGTTGGGTCTTGGGCCGGTTTGGGCTGGGAGAAGGCCGACGCTGGCCGAATGGGAGGTGGGTGATAACCCACAAGTATAGGTGATTGTGACAGTCTTCGAGGGTAGTGTTTCACCCAAATTTATGGATTCGACACAAGGGAAGACAAAGAATATTTAGGAGTCTTAACAGATGAGTTGTCAATTCAACCATACTTGAAAACTAATATTTCTGCGACAAAGTATTTAGTAGCGCAGTAGTATGATAGTTTTGATAGTAATGGTGACACTAACAATTATAGCGATGGCAGTAGCAGTTTTGTAGTAATTGTAACAGCAGCAACAATAGTAGTAACTTAGCAAAAATCAATATGAACAAAGCATAGGCAATGGATCAGTGATGGATATTTATGTTAGATGATATTCATCATGTGACAAAAACAACCTAGAGCGACACACAATAGTTCAAATTCATCAATTCAATGTAAGCATGTATTTCGTATATAGTCATATGTGCTTATAATTATAACTTGCATGACATCTTTTGTCCTACCCTCCCATGGCAGCGGGGTCCATAATGAAATCTAAGGGATATTAAGGCCTCTTTTTAATAGAGAACCGAAACAAAGCATTAACACATGATGAATACATGAACTCCTCGAATTACAGTCATCCCCGAAGAGTATTCCAATTATTGTCACCTTGGGTCTATAGATCAGAACAATAACAAGTGCATACAACTAGCAGATAGGATCAACAACTCAAATATATTCATAAAAACATAGAGGGTTTAGATCTGAAATCGTGGCACTCGAGCCATAGTGACAAGCATTAAGCATAGCAAAGTCACAGCAACATCAATCTCAGAACATAGTGTATACTAGCAATCAAGCCCTAACATATTGACTCGATTACATGATAAATCTCATCTAACTCCATCACCGTCCAGCAAGCCTCCGAAGAAACTACTCACTCCCGGTGATGAGCATCATGCAATTGTTGATGAAGAAGGGTTTTATGATGACGACGGCGGCGAATCCCCCTCTCTGTAGCTTCGAACGGACTCCAGGACAACCCTCCCGCTAAAGAACAAGAGGTGGTGCTACCTCTTGAGCACTTGCATTGGTTTTCCCTTGAAGAGAAAAGGGTGGTGCAACAAAGTAGCGTAAGTATTTCCCTCAGTTTTTGAGAACCAAGGTATCAATCCAGTAGGAGGCTACGCACGAGTCCCTCGTACCTGCACAAAACAAATAACTCCTCGCAACCAACGCGATAAGGGGTTGTCAATCCCTTCACGGTCACTTACGAGAGTGAGATCTGATAGATATGATAAGATAATATTTTTGGTATTTTTATGATAAAGATGCAAAGTAAAATAAAAGCAAAGTAAAAAAGCAAAGGAAATAACTAAGTATTGGAAGATTAATATGATGAAGATAGACCTGGGGGCCATAGGTTTCACTAGTGGCTTCTCTCAATAGTATAAGTATTTTACGGTGGGTGAACGAATTACTGTTGAGCAATTGACAAAATTGAGCATAGTTATGAGAATATCTAGGTATGATCATGTATATAGGCATCATGTCCGAGACAAGTAGACCGACTCCTGCCTGCATCTACTACTATTACTCCACTCATCGACCGCTATCCAGCATGCATCTAGAGTATTAAGTTCATGAAAACAGAGTAATGCCTTATGCAAGATGACATGATGTAGAGGGATAAATTCATGCAATATGATAAAAAACCATCTTGTTATCCTCGATGGCAACAATACTGTCGGAGTAAACGACCACGGGTAGCCTAGCCGGCTCCCCCTGGCCCTTCTGAAAAAATTACGAGTCGATCCGGCCCTCAAGAATCCAAGACGTGGGGCCGCCTTCCCCTTGCCGGCTGTCTCCCAGGCCGACTATCGGAAGGAGGCCCGGCTTTAGCCCTCATGAAGAAAGCCGCGGGAAGGCCGGCTCCAAGAAGCCGGCCGCGAGAAGGCCGACTCCAAGAAGCCGGCTCCCACAAAGCGGTCAAGATCATACCCTCGAAGTCTGCATCCACATAACGGCGATGTGGCGGGGCGTGGCAACAGTAAAGCCTGCCACCCCCGAATCATGGAGCATGCCTGGCACAGTGCGCCGTACGGGGTGGCCATGACCCGTCCAGCGCGACACTGTTGCCATGTTGACCCTGATGCCACCCACGACGGGATGTCAGCGCGGCCCACGGGCGGTGGGCCCCTTCAGGCAGAGAGACACCCGAAGGCGGCCAGGCCTCCCTCAGTCCGCCCAAGACAGGGCCGGCTCCCCACAGCCGGCTTGCCTCCTCCCTCGAAGGAGACGCCCCATTAAGGAGACAAGACGTGGTGAGGCTACAGCGATCGCCCGCCGGGCGGCGGCACTGTAGCCACGCCCACCTCGGCGAAGCCCTCGTCACCAGGTTTGAGGCAACAGTAACCAGCCACCGACAAGGCCCTTGACAGTGGGGCCTGCCTGTCGACCAAGGAGCCGGCAGCCGGCGGGCCCCAGCAGCCGGCGCAGAAGCCGGCGAGCGTAGACACAGACGGCTAGGGCCCACGCCCAGCCGGATTACCATTGTACCCCCGGGGGGTGGGCCTATATAAATCCCCCGGGGCACCCATGCAAAGGGTTGATCTGAGCTAGTTTTAGACACCACATAGAGAGGAGAGGAGAGCTAGCCGTGCCCTTCTTCTTCTTCTCGCCAAACAGCTCAAGGAGCATCTTGTAGCCACTCGTTCATCCAGTGATCATGCGGAGACCCCGCAGAGCAGCAGTAGGGGTGTTATCTCCACGGAGAGCCCTGAAGCTGGGTAAGTTCCGCCGGCGTGCATGTCTTCGCCTTATCCCGCTTCCAGGCACCGGCGACGTCTTATTGGCTCCCACAATGATAAGCCACCCGTTAGCATATGTCGCACCTACCACCCGACATTTGGCGCCCACCTTGGGGCCAGGTGCACCGTCGTCCGGAGACCTGTTCTGGACGGGAACCCTCTTCCTCCCCAGCGAGCGTAGCCAGCCCGGCACGCCCGATGGCGCTTGCCACGACGCGCTGCAAGGCATCACCAACGTCTGCGCAGCGAGCGGCCTCACCGATCTCCTTGACGAGACCCTCATCTGCGACGAGCTCGCCTCTGACGCGGGCACCGACCACCTCGTCAACCTCCTCGGCCAGCTCTACGTCTCCGGCGAGCCTGCTGCGGACTTGGAGTCTGTTGGCTCCACCGATCCGATGCCTGTCGACTCCGACACGGCCTCGCTCGACGCTTTCCCCACCGACGTCGCGATCTACAACGACCCGCTTCCCCGGGCCGATGGCTGCGACGGTGCCACCACCGAGGTGATGGTCATCGGCCACGGCGGCGCTCCTGGCGAGAACGCCCTCGACACCCCGCATGCGGGGGTCCACGACTTGTCCATCCCCCTCCCGGCCGATGCCGACGCCGAAGCACTGGAGGCTCGCCGCCTTGCCCTCCTCGCGGAGGGCCGGAAGTTGGCTTCCATGAGACGCCTCACTGAGGCCCATCAGCGCGAGGCCGACCGCGCCGCCTTTGGCACGCCGCCCCCAGGCGGGCCAAGCCGAGCCGGTGTTGTCAGACAGCGCGGCCGCTGCCCTCGCCGATACGCTAGGAGTCGACCGCCCAGTCTATGCCACTCCACTCGAGAACCTGCGTGCCGCCCAGGCGGCCGTAGACGAGCTAGACGGACTGGAGGCCGAAGAACTCCCCCACATGACCAGACGCATCCAGCAACTAATCGATGCAGCCGCACAGCGGCACGAAGCCGACGCCCGTGCGGAAAGCCCTCCCCCGCGCCGAGAGCACGGCCCGATGGCCCGGACGCCGACCGCGGGTAAAACCCGCGCGCGACACGAGAAAAGGCCGGCTGCTAGCCGAACCCGGATCTCCATCGAGCGAGACGCAGAAGGCCGTCCCCGGGCCATGGAGCGGCGGGGCAACCCGCCTCCACCTCCGCCTCGTGGGGAGAGATATCCCACCCCACCGCCTGTCACGCATCCGACTCTCAGCGGCCGACTAGGCCGCCGCGAAGGAGTCCGCGAGAACGATGCCCGCCATCAGATCGACCACCTAGCGCGATCCCTGGCGCTAGAAGAAGATGATGATGTCGTCCCGCCTTGCTTCGGCCCCCGCATCCGCGACGAGCCTTTCCCCAAAGGATTCTCGCTCCCAAGAGACACACCCAAGTACAACGGCTCTGTGAAGCCGGAAGATTGGTTAATCGACTACTCCACAGCGGTTCGCATAGCAAATGGCAACAGGCGCGTTGCCGTGAAGTACGTGCCCCTCATGCTGCAAGACACGACACGGACCTGGCTCAACAGCCTCAGGCCATACAACATCAACAGCTGGCTAGACTTCACAGAAGCCTTCGTCCACAACTTCACCAGCACCTACAAGCGGGCTCCCAAGCCCAGACAGCTCTCCTTGTGCGTACAAGGCCCCGCCGAATCCACTCGCGATTACCTCACGCGTTGGGCCGAGCATCGCAACTCTTGCGAAGGGGTGCACGAGGTGCAAGCCATAGAATACTTCACTGCCGGGTGCCGAGAAAGCACCCTCCTCAAGCACAAGCTCCTCTGCGATGAGCCGACTACCCTCGACGGGCTTCTGGTCATAGCGGACAAGTACGCCACCGCCGACTCCTCAATGAAGACTGAACTCCGGGTAGACGCGTCCGGGAAGGTACTCAACCCAGCGCCCAAGACGCCGGCTGGGGACTCCGGCCGACGCCCGTACCAGAACGACCACAAGCGCAAGGGCCCCGTACCGCTCTCCATCAGTCGGCAGGTGGCCACAGTCGAAGATGAGCAGCCCAAAGGGCGGCCCGCACCCAAGAAGCAGAGGGGCGGCAGGCCGGCTTGGCAGCCGGCCTTCTCCTACGAGCAAACTCTCGATGCCCCATGCAAGTTCCACAGCGGCGTGAAGCCGTCCAACCACACAACCCAGAAGTGCCACTGGCTCACCCGAATCTCCAAAGGCAAAGGGCTCGCGCCGCCTCCGGCTCCGTAGCTGCCGACCGCTCGGCCAACAGTCAGAGTTGTGCACGATGAGTTCCCCGACGAGCATGCCGCCTATGTCGTCTTTACAAGCCAGCCCAAAGGCCGGCTCAGCAGACGCCGAGAGCACCAGGAAGTCAACATGGTCGCTACCAACCCCGCCGAGCACATGCACTGGTCAGAAAAGCCTATCAGCTGGAGCCGGGCCGACCACCCAGAGGTGATGCCATCTCCCAGCTCTTATGCGTTGGTTTTGGATGCCACCCTTGCAATGGACAAACGCGCTGCCCGTTTCTCCCGCGTGCTGATAGACGGCGGGAGCAGCATCAACATCATGTACCGTGACACCCTGGAGAAGCTGAACGTCAAGACGAAGCAACTCATGCCTACTCGGACTATGTTCCATGGCATTGTACCTGGCCTGTCCTGCGCCCCCATTGGCAAGATCAAGATTGACGTCCTCTTTGGGGACAAGGATCATTTCCGCCGGGAAGCGATCTGGTTTGAAGTGGTGGACCTGGATAGCCCCTACCATGCATTGCTTGGTTGTCCTGCCTTGGCCAGGTTCATGGTTGTTCCCCACTATGCTTACCTCAAGATGAAGATGCCGAGTGCCAAGGGCATCATCACCATAGCCGGCGATTACAAGAAATCTTCCGAGTGCGCAGCAGCCAGCAGCCGGCTGGCCAAGTCCCTTGTGATTGCCGAAGAAAAGAAGATGTTGGACCGAGTCATGGCCATGGCCGGCAAACAGCCGGCCCTGTCCCCCGATCCCAAGGATTGTGATGCCCAAGGATCTTTCCAGCCGGCCAAGGAGATGAAGAAGATACCTCTTGACCCCGAGCACCCAGAAAGGTTTGCCGTCATTGGGGCAAACCTAAACAGCAAATAGGAAGGCGAGCTCGCCGATTTCCTCCGTGAGAATCGGGACATCTTTGCATGGACCCCTAAGGACATGCCGGGTGTTCCGAAGGAATTCGCCGAGCACAAGCTACACGTCCGAGAAGGCGCAAAATCAGTCAAACAACCCCTCCGCCAACTGTCGGAGGAGAAAAGAAGGATTGTAGGAGAAGAGATAGCCCGGCTTCTGGCAGCCGGCTTCATTATGGAGGTTTACTTTCCAGAGTTGCTCGCCAACCCGGTCCTCGTGCTAAAGAAGAACAACAAGTGGCGCATGTGCATAGACTACACGAGCCTCAACAAGTCCTGCCCCAAAGATCTCTTTGCCCTGCCAAGGATTGATCAAGTGATAGACTCGACAGCCGGATGCGAGCTGTTGAGTTTCTTGGATGCTTACTCAGGATACCACCAGATAAAGCTAGATCCGGCTGACCGCCTGAAGACCGTCTTCATCACGCCATTCGGAGCTTTCTGCTACCTGACTATGACATCCGGCTTAAGAAATGCCGGTGCCACTTTTCAGCATTGCATGTAGAAGTGCCTCCTCAAGCAGCTCGGCAGAAATGCCCACGTCTACATAGACGACATTGTGGTGAAGACGGAGAAGCGCGACACCTTGCTGGAAGACCTCAAGGAAACATTTGAGAACCTGCGTTGGTTCCAGATCAAGCTCAACCCCGAGAAATGCGTATTCGGAGTGCCAGCCGGCCAGCTCCTAGGCTTCCTGGTCTCCGAACGCGGCATCGAATGCAACCCAGTAAAGATCAAGGCCATTGAGAGAATGGCGATTCCCACCAAACTTTGAGACGTCCAGAAGTTCACCGGGTGCTTGGCCTCCCTGAACCGCTTCATCAGCCGGCTCGGAAAGAAAGCTCTCCCCCTCTACCGCCTCATGAAGAAGACCACTCACTTCAAGTGGAACGACCAAGCCGACCAAGCTTTTCACGAGCTGAAGAAGATGCTGGCCACGCCGCCTGTCCTGGCGGCGCCGACTGAGAAAGAGCCCATGCTCCTCTACATTGCTGCAACCAGCCGGGTGGTCAGCACCGTCATTGTAGTCCAGCGCCCAGAAGAGGGCCGAGCCCAGCCGGTCCAGAGGCCGGTGTACTATTTGAGTGAGGTGCTGTCTACCTCGAAGCAGAACTACCCGCACTACCAGAAGATGTGCTATGGCGTGTACTTCGCTGCCAAGAAGCTGAAGCCCTACTTCCAAGAGCACCCCATCACGGTCGTATGCATCGCCCCGCTTGCCGAGATCATAGGCAGCCGAGATGCATCCGGCCGGGTGGCGAAATGGGCCATCGAGCTGGCCCCCTACACGATCTTCTACCAGCCTCGCACCGCCATCAAGTCCCAAGCATTGGCCGACTTCCTCGTCGACTGGGCCGAGACCCAGTACCTGCCGCCAGCTCCCGACTCCACTCATTGGCGCATGCACTTCGACGGGTCCAAGATGCGCACCGGCTTGGGGGCCGGCGTCATCCTCACCTCTCCCAAAGGCGACAAGCTCAGATACACGCTGCAAATTCACTTTGCCGCCTCCAACAACGTGGCCGAGTACGAGGCGCTCATACACGGGCTCCGGCTTGCCAAAGAGCTCGGCATACGCCGGATCCTATGTTACGGCGACTCGGACTTGGTAGTCCAGGAATCATCCGGCGATTGGGATGCCAAGGACGCAAATATGGCAAGATACCGCTTCCTCGTTTAGCAGATCAACGGGTACTTTGAAGGATGCAAGTTCCTCCACGTACCGCGAGCCAACAACGAGCCAGCTGATACCCTGGCTCGAATAGGCTCCACTCGGCAGGCAATACCAACCGGTGTCTCTCTGCAACGCCTCCTCAAGCCGTCTATCAAGCCGTCTCCAGAGTCTAATTCCATCTTCGTGCCGCCCGACCCCGACGCAGCCGGGTCCGGCTCGAAGAACCAAGCAGGTGACCCGGGGACTTCGATAGTCGGACCGGGGACGTCAGTAGGCGGCTCAGGGACTTCCGTAGTTACGCCCGACCCGGGGACTGCCACACCCGGCTCGGGGACTGCGGTAGTCAGCCCGAGGACTGCACCAACACAACAGGCGGCGGCCGACTCCAGCATTTCACCACCCAGCCCGCCCGCCCTGGTCGCAGTAGCCGTGTTGGCAATAGAAGAAGTCGCAGCTCCATCATGGGCCCAGTCCATCCTCAACTTCCTAATAAACCAAGATCTGTTGGCTAACGAAACAGAGGCAAGACAAGTCCAACGCCGAGCCGGAGCATACACAATCGTCAACAGAGCTCGTCAGGCGTAGTGTCATTGGAGTCTTCTAGCGATGCGTCGAGCAAGAGAAGGGCATTGCAATCCTCAGAGACATCCACCAAGGAGAATGCGGCCACCATGCGGCCTCAAGATCACTCGTCGCCAAAGCTTTCCGCCATGGGTTCTTTTGGCCGACTGCTTTGGATGACGCCAAGGAGTTAGTTAAATATGGCAAAGGGTGCTAAGTCTTCAGCTCCAAGCAACACATGCCGGCTTCGGCACTCAAGACCATTCCCCTCACTTGGCCCTTCGCTGTTTGGGGACTGGACATGGTGGGCCCATTCAAGACGGCGCGCGGCGGCATGACGCATCTGCTTGTCGCCGTGGACAAATTCACCAAATGGATTGAGGCAAAGCCGATCAAGAAGCTGAATGGGCCGACTGCCGTGACATTCATCACAGATATAACAACTCGGTACGGCGTGCCACACAGCATCATCACCGACAACGGCACGAATTTTGCCAAGGGAGCATTGGCACGTTTCTGCACGACGCAGGGCATCCGGTTGGACTTAGCGTCCGTTGCCCACCCGCAGTCAAACGGCCAAGTCGAGCGAGCCAACGGCCTCATCCTTTCCGGCATCAAGCCCCGACTGGTCGTACCACTGGAACGTCCGGCCGGCTATTGGCTCGATGAGCAGCCGGCTCTCCTCTGGAGTCTGCGCACTACCCCAAACAACACTGGTAGTAAAAGGGCCTATAGTCCCGGTTCGTAAGGGCCTTTAGTCCCGGTTCCTGAACCGGGACTAAAGTGTCGGTACTAATGTCCCGACCCTTTAGTCCCGGTTCAATCCAGAACCGGGACTGATGGGCCTCCATGTGGGCAGTGCGCAGAGCCCAATCAGGAGACCCTTTGGTCCTGGTTGGTGGCACCAACCGGGACCAATAGGCATCCACGCGTCAGCATTTCTGTGGCTGGGTTTTTTTTTGAAAGGCCAGAAGGCTCACCCGGATGATGGCCCGCGTCGTGAGGAACTCTTGGGTATATCGCTGCAGCGAAGCGCCCTGGGCTTGTAGCCGGTTCCAGACCTCCTGGGCCGCCGTGTTCAGCTCGGTCGTCCCCCCGCTGGGCGTCCAATCGGACGTGCTGGCGCTGGCCGCCTCCAGGGCCTCCGCCGTCCGGCTGGCGCCCGCAGCTCTGTGCGGCTCTGGCGTGGAGGTAGCTCCCTGCGCGCCGGCGAAATGCCGGCTGCACCTCGAGGCCGGCCCCTGCCTCCGGCTCGCCCCCGGCCGGCTGCTCTGTCGCCGCGGCAGGTTGGCCGCTTTGGCCCGCTCCAGTCGGCGCCGTCTGCGGCGCCTCCTCCACGAAGACCACGTGGTCCTCCCTCCTCTCCATCACCGGTGGGTCTCGGTCGACCTCCTTCGACGGGGGCACGGGGATGTCGGGGGCCACGGCACGGAGGAGAACGACGAGCTGCGGAGGCTGGTTGCGCGAGGCCTCCGCCTCCCTCTCCACGGTCGCCGCCTCCGCCCGAGCCTTGGCCGCCGCGTCGGCCTGCTCCTTCGCCGCCTGGGCGGTCCTTCGCTCCGCTGCCTCCCGCTCCTCCCGCGCCTCTCGTGCGTTCCGCTCCGTGGCCTCCATGAGGTCGGCGCGGGGATCCATGCGGCGGGAGCCTGAGGGCCCTCCAGTCGGCCCGACTAAGGAGCCGCCAGGACCTCGCTCGAGGGAAAGCGGTGCCCTACCCGGCGAGCAAAGAAAAGTTTAGAAGAGCCTCAATCAAAGAAGACAACAAAAAATACAAGACATTTGACGCTTACGCCGAGATCGCCTGCGGCTGTTTCACCGCCTTGCGGAAGCAGGCCGCCTTCACGGCCGCCTCATCCCGCTTGGTCGCCGTCGTGGAACCCTTGGATTTCTTCGGCCGGCTGCCGAAGTAGGTCGACGCGGTCCGGCGTTTCTGCGCGCCGCCACGGGCAGCCGGCGCGGCAGACGGGCCCGCCCCTTGATGATCAAGCGCCGGCTGGCGGTGCAGAACGGCTTCGACCTCGTCATCATACGCCCAATCCTCGAGGCCGGCCCTGAGCCCCGCGTTGCCTGCCTCGTCGCCTTCCCCCACGACGGCATCTTCCATGGCGGCCGTTCCCAGGTCCGGATCATCGACGTCATCCACCGTGCGATCGGGGAGGAGCTGGCGCTCTACCCCCGCGGCCCCGGCCGTCGGCAGAAGAAGAGGGTTCTGCTGAGGGCAAACCAATTGATCAGAAGTCGGCCATCATAAGGCCGGCTACAAAAAGGAAGAAAAGAAGAAAAACTTACAGCAGGCATAGGGTTGGCGCGAGAATACGGCCCCTTGCCGTATCGCCAATCCTCGGCGAGCTTGCAGTTGGAGATGTAGTTCACCATGTAAGACACCTCGACATGAGGCATCTCCCTGGTGCTCAGCCGGCACAGGTCGAAGCGGCCGCTCATCTGACAAATCATGTGAGGCCGGCCTTGGAGTGGAAGTACTCGGCGCTCCACGTAGGCGGCCACCAGGTCGGCTCTGGTCAGGCCCTCCGACTGGATCATCACCCGGAGCCGGGCGACGGCTGTGTTCCCGGCCTGAGACAACGACCTGGCCCGGTAGCTCCACGAGGGTTGCCTCCCAGCCGGCGGGCCGGCTACGTAAGCCGGCAGGTTGACGAAGTCGCCTAGCTAGGCGATGTTCTTCACGTAAAAATAGGACTTCTGCGAGAGCTTCACCGACTGGATCAGCGGGATGGGCGGGAACGGATTGTTCTCGCCCGTCCGCCTCATGGCGATGAAGGCTCCGCAGGGGCAGGTACGCCCACGACAACGGTGCCGAGCTTGCACTGGAAGAATTCTCCCCAGAGCTCGAGTGTGGGGAGAACCCCAAGAAAGCCCTCGCACAGGGTGACGAAAGCCGACAGCAGCATCACCGCGTTGGGTGTGAGGTGATGCGGCTGGAGGTGGTAAAACTCAAGAAAAGCGTGAAGGAATCCGCCCGCCGGGAGGCCGAAGTCGCGCAGGCAGTGCGAGCGGAAGATTACCCGCTCGCCCTCCTCCGGTGCCGGCGAAATCTCCCTCGCCGGCGCACGATGAACCCGCACGTAGTTCTCGCCCGGCAGACGCCGTGTCCGGCGGAGGAACTCAACGTGGTCCTCGTGGACGTTAGAGCCGTCCCACGAGCTCGACAACGCCATGGGAGCGACGCCGCGAGGAACAAGGCGATGCGACGGCGGAGACGCGCACGACCCCGCTACGGCGGGACTGAAGGTACCGAGAGGTCCGACGGCAGGGCGGCGCGGCAATGGGTCACTACGGCGGCGGAAGGAAGGAGAAGGAAGGTGAGAAAGGGTGGAGCGAGGGAGAGCGTGCGAGCCTCTGCCGCTCCCTCTCCTTCCCCTACTTATAGACCCGCGCGACGGAGCCGAGGAGGCGTGGTGTGGGGGGACGTGGGATCAACTGTGCCAACTCCCCCATGTCCCGCGTTTATTGCACCCTGATGACGTAATGAAACCGCCGCGGGAAGGCGAGCGGTCCGTTGTGGGCCGCAGAAGATCCGCGCTTGGGCCGAGGCCTAGAAGTGGCGGGCCCGGGCCTACGGCGATGTCCCATCGCGCGCGTGCGTTGGCAGGCTTTCCTTGCCACGTGGCCCGCGGGGTGGCGCGCGGTCAACTCGCAGGCCGACCCACGTTCCCGCCTACAAGATACGGAGCTTTCCGAAGACGGCGTGCATAAGCAAAGCCGGCTCCTCAGGATAGGAAGCTGACCAAGCTTCGTGTCCCTTTGTCAGCCTCGAAGCTCGATCAGCTTCGGGGACTACTGTCGGAGTAAACGACCACGGGTAGCCTAGCCGGCTCCCCCTGGCCCTTCTGAAAAAATTATGAGCCGATCCGGCCCTCAAGAATCCAAGACGTGGGGCCGCCTTCCCCTTGCCGGTTGTCTCCCAGGCCGACTATCAGAAGGCGGCCCGGCTTTAACCCTCATGAAGAAAGCCGCAGGAAGGCCGGCTCCAAGAAGCCGGCCGCGAGAAGGCCGACTCCAAGAAGTCGGCTCCCACAAAGCGGTCAAGATCATACCGTCGAAGTCTGCATCCACATAATGGCGATGTGGCGGGGCGTGGCAACAGTAAAGCCTGCCACCCCCGAATCCCGGAGCACGCCTGGCACAGTGCGCCGTACGGGGTGGCCATGACCCGTCCGGCGCGGCACTGTTGCCATGTTGACCCTGATGCCACCCACGACGGGCTGTCAGCGCGGCCCACGGGCGGTGGGCCCCTTCAGGCTGAGAGACACCCGAAGGCGGCCAGGCCTCCCCCAGTCGGCCCAAGACAAGGCCGGCTCCCCACAGCCAGCTTGCCTCCTCCCTCGAAGGAGACGCCCCATTAAGGAGACAAGACGTGGTGAGGCTACAGCGATCACCTGCCGGGCGGCGGCACTGTAGCCACGCCCACCTCGGCGAAGCCCTCGTCACCAGGTTTGAGGCAACAGTAACCAGCCACCGACAAGGCCCTTGACAGTGGGGCCTGCCTGTCGACCAAGGAGCCGGCAGCCGGCGGGCCCCAGCAGCCGGCGCAGAAGCCGGTGAGCGTAGACACAGACAGCTAGGGCCCACGCTCAGCCGGATTACCATTGTACCCCCAGGGGTGGGCCTATATAAACCCCCCGGGGCACCCATGCAAAGGGTTGATCTGAGCTAGTTTTAGACACCACATAGAGAGGAGAGGAGAGCTAGCCGTGCCCTTCTTCTTCTTCTCCCAAACAGCTCAAGGAGCATCTTGTAGCCACTCGTTCATCCAGTGATCATGCGGAGACCCCGCAGAGCAGCAGTAGGGGTGTTATCTCCACGGAGAGCCCTGAAGCTGGGTAAGTTCCGCCGGCGTGCATGTGTTCGCCTCATCCCGCTTCCAGGCACCGGCGACGTCTTACTGGCTCCCACAATGATAAGCCACCCGTTGGCATATGTCGCACCTACCACCCGACAAATACAATACGTGCCTTACTGCCCCTACTGTCACTGGGAAAGGACACCGCAAGATTAAACCCAAAGCTAAGCACTTCTCCCATTGCAAGAAAGATCAATCTAGTAGGCCAGACCAAACTAATAATTCGAAGAGACTTGCAAAGATAACCAATCATACATAAAAGAATTCAGAGAAGATTCAAATATTGTTCATAGATAATCTTGATCATAAACCCACAATTCATTGGTCTCAACAAACACAGCGCAAAAAGAAGATTACATCGAATAGATCTCCACAAGAGAGGGGGAGAACATTGTATTGAGATCCAAAAGGAGAGAAGAAGCCATCTAGCTAATAACTATGGACCCGAAGGTCTGAGGTAAACTACTCACACTTTATCGAAGAGGCTATGGTGTTGATGTAGAAGCCCTCCGTGATGGATGCCCCCTCCGGCGAAGCTCCGGAACAGGCCCCAAGATGGGATCTCGTGGATACAGAAAGTTACGGCGATGGAATTAGGGTTTTGGCTCCGTTTCTGATTGTTTGGGGGTACGTAGGTATATATAGGAGGAAGGAGTACGTCGGTGGAGCAACAGGAGGCCCACGAGGGTGGAGGGCGCGCTTGGGGGGGGGGGGGTAGGCGCGCCCCCTACCTCGTGGCCTCCTCCTTTATTTCTTGACGTAGGGTCCAAGTCTCCTGGATCATGTTCGGTGAGAAAATCACGTTCCCAAAGGTTTTATTCCGTTTGGACTCCGTTTGATATTCCTTTTCTTCGAAACCCTAAAATAGGCAAAAAAACAGCAATTCTGGGCTGGGCCTCCGGTTAATAGGTTAGTCCCAAAAATAATATAAAAGTGGATAATAAAGCCCAATAGTGTCCAAAACAGTAGATAATATAGCATGGAGCAATCAAAAATTATAGATACGTTGGAGACATATCAAGCATCCCCAAGCTTAATTCCTGCTCGTCCTCGAGTAGGTAAATGATAAAAACAAATTTTTGATGCGGAGTGCTACTTGGCATAATTTTAATGTAATTCTTCTTAATTGTGGTATGAATATTCAGATCTGAAAGATTCAAGATAAAATTTCATATTGACATAAAAATAATAATACTTCAAGCATACTAACTAAGCAATTATGTCTTCTCAAAATAACATGGCCAAAGAAAGTTCATCCCTACAAAATCATATAGTTTAGTCATGCTCCATTTTCGTCACACAAGAATGCTCTCATCATGCACAACCCTGATGACAAGGCAAGCAATTGTTTCATACTTTAGTAATCTCAAACCTATAAACTTTCACGCAATATATGAGCGCGAGCCATGGACATAGCACTATGGGTGGAATAGAATATGATGATGGGGGTTATGTGGAGAAGACAAAAAAGGATAAAGTCTCACATCAATGAGGCTAATCAATGGGCTATGGAGATGCCCATCGATTGCTGTTAATGCAAGGAGTAGGGATTGCCATGCAACGGATGCACTGGAGCTATAAATGTATGAAATCTCAACAAAAGAAAACTAAGTGGGTGTGCATCCAACTTGCTTGCTCACGAAGACCTAGGACACTTGAGGAGTCCCATTGTTGGAATATACAAGCCAAGTTCTATAATGAAAAATTCCCACTAGTATATGAAAGTGACAAAACAAGAGACTCTCTATCATGAAGATTATGGTGCTACTTTGAAGCACAAGTGTGGCAAAGGATAGTAGCAGTGTCCCTTCTCTCTTTTTCTCTCTTTTTTTGGGCCTTCTCTTTTTTTATAGCCTTTCTTTTTTTTAATTCCTTACTTGGGACAATGCTCTAGAAAATGATGATCATCACACTTCTATTTATTTACAACTCGATGCTAGAACAAAAGATGACTCTATATGAATGCCTCCGGCGGTGTACCAGGATATGCAATGAACCAAGAGTGACATGTATGAAAGAATTATGAACGGTGGCTTTGCCACAAATACTATGTCAACTACATGATCATGCTAAGCATTATGACAATGATGAATGTGTCATGATAAACGGAATGGTGGAAAGTTGCATGGAAATATATCTCGGAATGGCTATGGAAATGCCATAATAGGTAGGTATGGTAGCTGTTTTGAGGAAGATATAAGGAGGTTTATGTGTGAAAGAGCGTATCATATCACGGGGTTTGGATGCACCGGCGAAGTTTGCACCAACTCTCAATGTGAGAAAGGGCAATGCACGGTACTGAAGAGGCTAGCAATGATGGAAGGGTGAGAGTGCGTATAATCCATGGACTCAACATTAGTCATAAAGAACTCACGTACTTATTGCAAAAATTTACAAGACATCAAAAACCAAGCACTACACGCATGCTCCTAGGGGGGTAGATTGGTAGGAAAAGACCATCGCTCGTCCCCGACCGCCACTCATAAGGAGGACAATCAAAGAACACCTCATGTTTCAAATTTGTTACATAATGTTTACCATACGTGCATGCTATGGGACTTGCAAACTTCAACACAAGCATTTCTCAAATTCACAACTACTCAACTAGCACAACTTTGATATTGTTACCTCCATATCTCAAAACAATCATCAAGCATCAAACTTCTCTTAGTATTCAAAACACTCATAAGAAATTTTTTTACTAATCTTGAATACCTATCATATTAGGATTATTTAAGCAAATTACCATGCTATTTAAGACTCTCAAAATAATCTAAGTGAAGCATGAGAGATCAATAGTTTCTATAAAACAAATCCACCACCGTGCTCTAAAAGATATAAGTGAAGTACTAGAGCAAAACTATATAACTCAAAAGATATAATTGAAGCACATAGACTATTCTAACAAATTCCAAATCATGTATGGCTCTCTCAAAAGGTGTGTACAGCAAGTATGATTGTGGTAAAATAAAAAGTAAAGACTCAAATCATACAATACGCTCCAAGCAAAACACATATCATGTGGTGAATAAAAATATAGCTCCAAGTAAAGTTACCGATAGAAGTAGACGAAAGAGGGGATGCCATCCGGGGCATCCCCAAACTTTGGCTTTTAGGTGTCCTTAGATTATCTTGGGGGTGCCATGGGCATCCCCAAGATTAGGCTCTTGCCACTCCTTGTTCCATAATCCATCAAATCTTTACCCAAAACTTGAAAACTTCACAACACAAAACTTAAAGTAGAAAATCTCGTGAGCTCTGTTAGCGAAAGAAAACAAAAGACCACTTCAAGGTACTGTAATGAACTCATTATTTATTTATATTGGTGTTAAACCTACTATATTCCAACTCCTCTATGGTTTATAAACTATTTTACTAGCCATAGATTCATCAAAATAAGCAAACAACACACGAAAAACAGAATCTGTCAAAAACAGAACAGTCTGTAGTAATCTGTAACTAGCGCAAGATCTGGAACCCCAAAAATTCTAAACTAAATTGCTGGACGTGCGGAATTTATCTATTAATCATCTTCAAAAATAATTAACTAAATAGCATTTTCCAAATAAAAATGGCAGCAGTTCTCGTGAGCGCTAAAGTTTCTATTTTTTTACAGCAAGATATCAAGACTTTCCCCAAGTCTTCCCAATGGCTCTACTTGGCACAAACACTAATTAAACACAAAAAACACAACCAAAAAACAGAGGCTAGGTAAATTATTTATTTCTAAACAGGAGCAAAAAGCAAGGAATAAAAATAAAATTGGGTTGCCTCCCAACAAGCGCTATCGTTTAACGCCCCTAGCTAGGCATAAGAAGTAAGGATAGATCTAGGTATTGCCATCTTTGGTCTTAGGAAAGAAAAGAGAAAACTTGCTATCTATGAAATTAATCTTTCTATTTTGATAAAGCACATGGCTATTAATGGTAGAGGAAAGATTAAGTATGTTATGGAAATTTGTATCTAGGCTAGCCTTCATCTCTTTGATAGATTCATTTTGGTAAGAGAGCAAAAGAGATGTAGATTCAACTTTCTCATTCATGGGGTGACCAAATATGGTTTACGGCATCCCCTTCAAGAAAACCTTCTTCAAATATAGAATCTAAGACATGCTTAAAAGAAGAAGGTAGGGCAACATAAAAGCTTTTCAAGTAAACTTCGATTTGGTATTGAGGCACATAGCTAGCCCTGATTCTTATTAGTCTATCCCAAGTATCTTTCAAAGATTCATCAAGTAAGTAACGAAAAATTCCGGAGTCATCTTCATCAAAATTATTAAGATTCTCATTGATAACCCCGATAGGACTTTCCATAGCATCTTTATTTATGAGTTTAGCGAGAATAGAAGGATTGTCCAAAGTACTAAAACTCGGGAGAGAACCCCCCACCCTTTTTGATTCCGACATGGCGGAAGAAAGGTGAGCGGAAAAGAGAAGGCGAATAAAACGGCAAGGGTGAAGTGGGTGAGAGGAAAACGAGAGGCAAATGGAAAATAATGTAATGCGGGAGATAAGGGTTGTGATGGGTACTTGGTATGTTGACTTTTGCATAGACTCCCCGGCAATGGCGCCAGAAATCCTTCTTGCTACCTCTTGAGCACTTGCCTTGGTTTTCCCTTGAAGAGGAAAGGGTGGTGCAGCAAAGTAGCGTAAGTATTTCCCTCAGTTTTTGAGAACCAAGGTATCAATCCAGTAGGAGACTACACGCGAGTCCCTCGTACCTGCACAAAACAAATAACTCCTCGCAACCAACGCGATAAGGGGTTGTCAATCCCTTCACGGTCACTTACGAGAGTGAGATCTGATAGATATGATAAGATAATATTTTTGGTATTTTTATGATAAAGATGCAAAGTAAAATAAAAGCAAAGTAAAAAGCAAAGGAAATAACTAATTATTGGAAGACTAATATGATGAAGATAGACCCGAGGGGCATAGGTTTCACTAGTGGCTTCTCTCAAGAGCATAAGTATTTTACGATGGGTGAACGAATTACTGCTGAGCAATTGACAGAATTGAGCATAGTTATGAGAATATCTAGGTATGATCATGTATATAGGCATCACGTCCGAGACAAGTAGACCGACTCCTGCCTGCATCTACTACTATTACTCCACTCATCGACCGCTATCCAGCATGCATCCAGAGTATTAAGTTCATGAAAACAGAGTAACGCCTTAAGCAAGATGACATGATGTAGAGGGATAAATTCATGCAATATGATAAAAAAACATCTTGTTATCCTCGATGGCAACAATACAATACGTGCCTTGCTGCTCCTACTGTCACTGGGAAAGGACACCGCAAGATTGAACCCAAAGCTAAGCACTTCTCCCATTGCAAAAAGATCAATCTAGTAGGCCAAACCAAACTGATAATTCGAAGAGACTTGCAAAGGTAACCAATCATACATAAAAGAATTCAGAGAAGATTCAAATATTGTTCATAGATAATCTTGATCATAAACCCACAATTCATTAGTCTCAACAAACACACCGCAAAAAGAAGATTACATCGAATAGATCTCCACAAGAGAGGAGGAGAACATTGTATTGAGATCCAAAAAGAGAGAAGAGGCCATCTAGATAATAACTATGGACCCGAAGGTCTCAGGTAAACTACTCATACTTCATCAGAGAGGCTATGGTGTTGATGTAGAAGCCCTCCGTGATGGATGCCCCCTCTGGCGGAGCTCCGGAACAGGCCCCAAGATGGGATCTCGTGGATACAGAAAGTTACGGCGGTGGAATTAGGGTTTTGGCTCCGTTTCTGATTGTTTGGGGGTACGTAGGTATATATAGGAGGAAGGAGTACGTCGGTGGAGCAACAGGAGGCCCACGAGGGTGGAGGGCGCGCCCCCTACCTCGTGGTCTCCTCCTTTATTTCTTGACGTAGGGTCCAAGTCTCCTGGATCATGTTCGGTGAGAAAATCACGTTCCCAAAGGTTTTATTCCGTTTGGACTGTGTTTGATATTCCTTTTCTTGGAAACCCTAAAATAGGCAAAAAAAACAGCAATTCTGGGCTGGGCCTCCGGTTAATAGGTTAGTTCCAAAAATAATATAAAAGTGGATAATAAAGCCCAATAATGTCCAAAACAGTAGATAATATAGCATGGAGCAATCAAAAATTATAGATACGTTGGAGACGTATCAGGTGGCGGCAGCTCCGTATCGTAAAACGCGATGATACTCCTTCTCTATTTTTTCTCAGGAAACCCGAATTTATAGGCTTGGAATTAGGTTAGGCGGCCGCATGTGGCACCCACAAGGCATCAAGATGCGCCCTGCGGGGTAGGCACGCCATGTTGCCTTTTGAGCAATTGGCGGGGGCCCTCCGGTGGATCTTCGTTACAGTATTTTTTATGTATTCAATAAAAATCTTCACAAAGTTTCTTTCAGATTCCGAGAACTTTTATTTCTACACAAAAACAACATCATGATAGTTGTGCTGAAAACAGCTTCAATCAGATTAACTTCATTTAAATTATGCAAATTAGAGTCTAAAACAAGAGCAAAAGTGTTTAAAAAGATGGATACGATAGAGACCTGTCAGTGGGCTACGCCTGGTAGGCTGGGCTGCTCCCTCTCTCCCTCTAAAAGTTTTGTTGCTGTTGCTATTTTCCTGTTTGTCTTAAAACAATTTTGCAAATAGTTATTATGCACGGAAAAGAAGCAGAAAAATGAGGGTTTTAATTTGAGATGGAAGAGGGGAAATCCTACAAAAATGCGTCACACGAAATGGAACATGATGAAGTCGAAGGTGCAGAAAACTAAGTGTAAAAAATTATTCTTAGTCGTCGGAAACATATTTCAAAGCCTAAGAGCATTACATTTTTAAAGTATTGGTATATTTATCTAAATTAATTCTTTCGGAACCGTAACAACGCACGGGCATTGAGCTAGTTATGAGGCAGAGGGGCGGTGTTGGACCATTTTAATGCCTGGTGAATTTGGCATCGTGCACGCCGTGGATAAGCCTCCTAGTGGTTAATTATAACTGAAGAACAAAGCTTTTTCCGACAGTCTGAACTCTGAACCCAATGCCGTAGAAATGCTCCGGGCAGGCAATGCACCTCGTCCAAGCAAAGTAGAAATGCTTTGACGGAGCTGCACTCACAGACGCACGTAGCAACCAACAAGATGCAAACGCAAGACACTGACTTAATCTCTACTACTATAAATTTCTCAGTTGGTGGTGATGGTGTGCCTGCCATCCATCAGATCTTCATCCAACGTACATGAGGCAACCCACTTCAGCCGGGTGATTCTCTCCTCCCCCTGCTACAGTATAAAGGTGAAAAGGAAGCGACCGGGAGGCGACTTCAGTTCTTCCGCCGACGATCTCGTCGCTCCTCTTCGCCTCCGATGGCCGTCTGACCTCGTGAGGCGTGGGGGGAGCTCCAGCACTCCGCCTGCGTGTAGATACGTGTTGGTTGGGCGGCGCTCGGATGGTGGCGGCACGTCGCGTCCAATAAAGCTGTCTTGGCTCCTACCCCATCTCGCCGGCGATGGCGAGGAGCCTATGGGCCTGTGTGGTCTGGCGGTTCTGCTGAGGCGACAGTTACACCATCGACTCTGGTATTTTTTCCTCTAGCCCTGTCCCCGCCTCGATGGTTCACGCGCTAGAGCTGCCGACGGGGTGTGTGAGTAGTTGTACAGGTGATGTGGCGGTGATGGCCGCCTAAGATTTGGTTTGCGGCGACTTACAGAGGCGGCTGTTCTGGAGACCAGTTTGTAGCTAGCTGGACAGAGGATCTGGTGGCCCTTCTCGCCGGAGGAGATCCAGAGGCGGTGGAGCGCAGGGTGTGTCCTCCCCGATCGATGGCCTTCATCAGTTTGGTGCCTCCGTTCATGTTGACTTCTGTTCCGTATCACAACCCAGATTCTTGCCAGGCGCTTCTCCTGCTCACAAATGGATTCGTCCACGGTCATCTCGGTGGCGGCGGCCAGAGGCGTGCGGGCTCTCTTTGGGGCCTTCAGGGATGTGGTTCTATTCTTCTTTGTTTGGAGGTCCTTTCTTCAAGTTTTCAGCTAGTTCTGGTGTCTTCGCGTGACGGCGTGAGTGTGTACGTGTTTATTTTTTACTTTTGAGGAAAAAATGTCAGCGCACGCCATGAGCAAGCCAACAATAACAAATATTGGGAGGAGGAGTCCGGCTGCTGGATGCGCCATGCGTGTGCTGTTGTAAACTTGTAATGCGTTGAGAAGATTCACCATTGTCTTGCGTGGAGCAGGTTCTAGAGCTAAGGCGAAAGACACAACTTTTGGGACTGGGTCGTGTGCCTGGACTGCATGTATTGTAGATTGTGTTATATGCTTTAAGGTACTTGTGTTTTTTTTCAAATCATGAAAGTGGTTTAGAATGTTACAACATCAATTTTTCGGATGCGTGATTTACCATTGGCATTACATTTTTTCCATGGATGGCATGGTGCATCATATAATGCTCATACCTCATAGACAAGCATAGATGATCAGATGACTCGACATGAGCAGGTGGAGGAATGAGATAATGTGCTAACATGTTGAGCCCATCGACTTGAGCCGAAGGATAGTAGTCACCGTACTTCCATTGCGCATATTTGAAGGGACCACTATTGATATTTCTGCATTGTTGTTCTTTCATTATTGATACTAAAGTTAGGTACGCAGTATAACTGAGATGCTTAATGTGTCTCCTTTTCTAGCGGAGAATGGTGCAGACTGCAGGTGAAGCCCGTGCTAAGAAAAGAGGAGTCGAAGAGATAGATTGATTTGGACTCGGAAATAAAGTTGGTCGAGTATAATCATAATCACCAAATGAGTGTGGATGGATTTCTATTTGCCTCATGCTCTCTACCACTCAATATTAGGATAAAGTAAGCGTTGAGAAATCCGAGTAGGAAGAATACCAAGTCTTCTTGCAAGGTGAAAATGAAGGAGAAAATATTTGTCTTGGACCAAGGGGTTATCGATGGGAAACCGTATATCGGTTGTGGGCCTATTAACAATATAAGGTCA
Organism: Triticum dicoccoides; assembly: GCF_002162155.2. Taxonomy (NCBI): domain Eukaryota; kingdom Viridiplantae; phylum Streptophyta; class Magnoliopsida; order Poales; family Poaceae; genus Triticum; species Triticum dicoccoides. The sequence goes on along the minus strand of NC_041380.1, from coordinate 561,833,051 downwards.
CTTTGATAAATGTCGAGTAAAGTAAAAAAAAATTGTTCCATGGCGACGCACGGGTATCTTAATTATAACTTAATAAGTAAACAAATGTTCTATTGATCATTTCTTACCTCGTAGCGTAGCACGGGCATCTTACTAGTAAATTTTAAAAAGTATGTAAATCTTTTACTGTAAGAGAGTTGGCTGGCTCCCGAGTCTTGGAGGCTCTGGCAAGGGCATCTCCCCGGTCCCCGGCAAACCTCTGCCGGAAGCAAGCCTCTTGCCCCGGCATCCCTCCACCCCCCTCTGCCCCCGGCACAAAGCTATCCCTTCCTTCCCGGACTGATCGACCTCCCATGCTCTTTCCGGCATGGCAGCGCTTATAAGTCGAGAAACTTTTGTGACCTGCATGCCCGGCGCTCACCAGATCACACCTGCACAACACGCCACGAGAACGGCAGCGATGGCGACGACTCCGAGAGCCACGGTTCCTCACGTCCGGAGCGACTCCGAGTCCGACGACGAAGGCCGCCGAGCGCCCAACGTCAGCGTCTTCCGCCGGCAGCGGCCCGTGCACCGGTTCCTCGGCGGCCGGAAAGGTGCGGCGCTCCACCGATTATTATTATTATTATTATTATTGTTTCTTTTCCTCTGGAAACTGCACGCACCGTCTACCTACCTGTGATATCTGAACGTCGGCAATGTGGTGGGGTGGCAGTGGCGGACGTGCTGCTGTGGCGGGACCGGAACCTGTCGGCGGGCATGCTGGCGGGGGCGACGGCGGTGTGGTTCCTGTTCGACGTGGCCGAGTACAACTTCGTGACGCTGCTCTGCCACGCCGCGCTCCTCGGCATGCTCCTGCTCTTCCTCTGGTCCGTCACCGCGCCGCTCTTCGACAGGGCGCCGCCGCGCGTTCCGGAGGTGATCGTGTCGGAGCACGCCTTCAGGGAGACGGCCATGGCGGTGCACCGCAAGCTGGAGCGCTCCGTGGCCGTGCTCTACGACATCGCCTGCGGCAAGGACCTCAAGAAGTTCCTCTCGGTACCATGCTTTCTTCTCCCTTGTTTGCACGTGCCCCATGCATCATCTGAGCTCAGTGAACTAATTTCGTCCATTATTCTTGTTCTGAACGCAAGGTGATTGGATCTCTGTGGGTGGTGGCGGTGATCGGGGACAACTGCAGCTTCACGACTCTGGTCTACGTTGGTAAGCATCCCCGAATTTTGATCAACAACAACAAAAAAAAGACATGATGATCGACAACAAAAAACATTTTGTTCATTGTGCTGCAGGATTCTTGTGCGCTCTGACGTTGCCGGTGCTGTACGAGAGGTACGGGACGGAGGTGGACCACCTGGTGGCCAAGGGCGGCGAGGACCTCAAGAAGTTCTACAGGAAGGTGGACGCCAACGTGCTGAACAAGATCCCCAGAGGCCCCGTCAAGAGCAAGAGAGCGCACTTCCACTAGCTAGGGTTCATCGACCAATGCATCGTACATGGTTGATTTGAGGAGGCCGTGATGGTGATGGTGTCCCGGTGCGTGCATACGGAGTTGGGTTTCAGGGGAAATGGCAATGGACTCACAAATTAAGTCTTGTTCAGTTGCGAGTCG
>NC_041380.1:561791195-561830916 GCF_002162155.2 Triticum dicoccoides | reverse complement strand
TTATAAACTGTTATTATTGTGCTACGGATATGATGGAAGTAATGAGAGTTGAGTTGAGTGATGTTCCTGTGAGAATTACTCCTTGTTGGTGTCCTGATGCATGGCTTCGTCTCTCCCCCTTCTCAAAGTGAAAGAAAACGCAGTGCCAAGCAAAATAGAGAAGATAAAAAATTGGGATTAGACGGCACCACACCCCGTCATGTCATGGGCCTAGGGCTCGATTAACGCTATCTTCCCGCCGCCCTACTGATGCCGGGCACTATTGCGACCGATCTTAATTTCAAGGCATGAGACAATTCATGAGCAGCAACAACTAATTTCTCTCAAGTAGCACACAACAGCAGGAACCACTCTCAGATTTACTGCTGCAGCCTGCAGATAACTAGCTTGGTGTGCAACAAGGCAACACAACCCATGGTACTTGTGGAATTTTGATAGAATCACAAAATGTAACCAAAATGAATCCTATATGGATTAAGGACAAGCCCTTCGATCCACGCACAACGGCTAACACTCGACGGAATCTATTGCTTGCAGCACAGCACCAACAAACACAAGCCTACAAACTCAAATTCAGAATTCTCATTCACCTTCACAAGGAACATGTGGTGATACTTATACTAGATGTCCATATTAGTTAGGCTTGAGGACAACTAAAAACAAAGGATTAATTTGTGGGACACAAGCAGTGGATGGAGCAAACTTGCGGAGTCTTTGCAGCAATTAATTCTCGGACCGCTTGTACGGAAATTGCATAAGTTTTGACTCAAGAGCTTAAATCGTGCAACATTTGTTGTGACATGCCAGCTCAGCTCAAGGAAGACAGGGCTTAGTTCTGCCAACAAACTGAATGAAGTGGGGGCTCGATGCGGAGTAGCAACCGTTGGCGGTCCATTTCCATCAGACCCCATCTTGGTGCTACACCTTCGCCCGGAAGCTGAACTTGAAAACATCCTTGGGGTATGGGTTCGTCAACTGGGAGCAAATTGAGAGGAACACCTGGACGATCACACCAAGTGTCAAATGCATGAATGATCACGCGCCCACATGTAATGTGAGCTCTGTAAACATGTGCTTACCACTCCTGACGCATGACACGTTGTCACATTTGAGCTTCGGTAAGGGTGTACCCACTGCCGGAAGCTCCCACACACTGTGGCGTCTGGGGAAGGGGATTTCTGGATGCCTTTCCCTTGCTTTTTTCTGCAAAGAGGCTGTCTTTAACTTGGGACTTCCAAGACACAATTGGAGATATTTTATCACTTTTGAGCTTTAATAGTAAAGAACAAACAGGAAAGGAAGATTGACCTACTAACCTTTTAAATGGTCACTGCAGGCTCGGCTCACTCAGAATATCAGGACAAAAGTTTCCTTTGCTGAAATGTAAACAATGAAGCTTCACTATAACTTAGGTCTTAGGTGATGCTCTTCCACACAAATTGTTAATTTCATGAAATACATGCTACCCAATCAGTAAGAAGCCGGACAACAAGTGCAGAAGCAAACTGTCCAACTATCCAAGAAAGCAAAGCACAGAACCTGCGACATGAAAGTTACTGATAGTTAGCATACTAGACAGCAGCACAAACCATTAAATTAGTTATTATGGCTTATTATTTTATAGAAAATTTATTACATGAAGTTTTTCACAATATATTTTTTGTCTCAAAATTTTAGAATTTCGAAATCTCCAACACTTAAACACAGAAGCAATGCTTATAGAAATATCATAGTTATAGACGATGGATCTATGTGCTCGTCACAGCCAAATGGATAGTTATCTAGACTTATTGAGGAAAGTGCAATTAGTTTTTCCTTGATCCCTAGTATAGGTAGTAGGTCACCATGTTTTTTTCAGACACACAGGAGATCGCGCACCTATGTATTAAGATGGAAAACAAGTTGTGTTTTACAAGAGGGCTACTTACAGTCCACAAACTGTCACTTTGCAGCCTATGTAGTTCACCATGTTCAATCTAAACTGTTGGATAAAAAAAAGAACAGTCCAGAATAGTTTAGGAGCATAAAATTTCTCTATCATTCTGTAGAAAAAGGTAAGTTTCTTAAGAATTATAGGGTGGCTGTGTATATGTAAATACAGAAACACTAGACATACACACCATTGATTGTTGCAAATTATTGTGGCAAAGTATTAGCAGCCTGGACATTGGACGTGATGCCGTTCTAAGCTTCAGAAATGCTCATACAGTTGATCCTTCACCTTCACTTTGTATTGCCGCTTACTTGAACGTGATAGCAGCCTGGACCGGAGAAATAAGACCGGACCCTACACCTTCACTTCGTATTGCTGCTTACTTGAAAAAAATATGGGTTTTCTTCGTTGTGTTTATACTTGTTACCTGACAGTAAAAGATAGGTGCCTTCAATATGCAAGAAGTGGTAGAAGCATTATGAGAAAATAGGTGTTACTTCATACTTACTTTTCAATCAAAATTGGCAAGCACACTGGATTAATACTTCCATAAAATCAGAACTAGAGACCATTTTGCAGAATCGATCTGATTTATCAGAAAAAAAAAGTCCAATTATTCGCAAGTCTGCTTCCTGTCCTGAAAGAAGATAGCAGAATGCATTGCATTAAAATTTTGATACATGAGCAACTGGATTGCAGATTCAGAGGTGCAATTGCTTACCTGATGAGATTCTGTTAAAAAAGGTAAATAAAAATAGATATATTTGTCCATGAGGTGTCGCCTTAGTCTTCATATTTACCGTGTAGCTGGCACATGAAAACTGTAATACGCCTCAGTGTGAAGAAGTGGTAGAAGGGTTATGAGAAGATAGCTGCGACTTGATACTTACTTTTCTATCGAAACTGGCAAGCACACACAGGATTAATAATTCCATAAAAGCAGAACTGGAGGCAAATTTGCAGAATCAATATCTGATGTCTCGTGTCTAACTAATGTCCCATTATACAGGTGCTGCTTCCTGTCCTGAAACAAGATTGCAGAATGCATTGCCTTAACATTTCGATACATGAGCAACTAGATTGCAGATTCAGACGTGCAAGTTGCTTACCTATTGAGATTCTTTTAAAATAGACGTTCATCTATAGGTCTATCAGGTGCCGCCTTAGTCTTCATATTTACCATGCAGCTAGCAGATGAAAGCAGAACAAAGGCAAGTGCAGAACAAAAGCTACCACGTCTGTATAAGAAATTTAATTGTTCTGGTTAGAAAAAGGGAAGCTGCATAAGAATTAACCATAGGGCAGATGTTTGTATAGATACAGAAACACAGAAGTCATGAATGGAGTGTGAATTTTTTTATTTTTTTTTAGAAATGGAGGAGGACCCCCGGCCTCTGCATCTAGACGATGCATGCAGCCACTTTATTAAGAATTCACATAAGACTTTACAAAGTCATACAACAGTAAGCCTAAAGCCACCGTCTAGACAACATCTGTCGCTACTCCTATTCAGTTGAATGGAGTGTGAATGAAATCATAAAAATTGCTGAGCAGAAGTTGGTTTTCCGTTACTTACTGGCAGATTGGCGTGTGCCTGGCAGCCTGTCACATTTCAGAAGCTATGTCCATATTGCAACAGTGGAGCCTGCTAGCCTGTCAGAATTTACTAGAAGTTAAGATAAAGCACAAGCACATTAACAAGAAGAGGGAGGCGACAAGTGTTACCTTGGGCTACAAATATACTTCTAAATTTGGGTACGTTCCTTTCAATTTCTCAGCTTGCTCTTCTTGCTCGGCAGTGCCACACGATAGACGTAGAAATTGCAGCGAAGTGGGGAAGCCCTGCTCTGGCAGCCATCGGAGTTGACGACAACTAAAGACATGTAACTCTTTGAGAGAAGAAAGGCGTTGTAATCCTTGAGGGAGGGACTGCAGAACGTTGCAACGATGAAATGCTAGTGTCTGGAGGGAGGTGAGGAGATGAAACGCATTCTCTTGCTCTTCCGTGAAGCCTTTTGCCCGCTCATCATCATAGAATTGCAGCTCGTGGAGGTTGGCGGAGAGGTGGCTGCAAATGGGGGCAACGAGCACCGCCGAGATGCTATCCACCACCAGTTTCTCCAACTGGAAGGAGCCCGCATGCATTAATTCGGTCCTTGCCACCTGTGAGAGCAGATCTGCTGCTATAGAGTTGCCACTCCAGAAATAGTTCCGGACCTCCAATTCCTTGAGGTTGACTGTGATGAGAGGATTAAACCCATCCAGTGTTAAATTGTCACAGGCTACTAGACTTAGATGGGTGAGAGACGTGAGGTTTGAGAGCAGAGCCATTGACAACATGATTGACTCTCCCAAAATATCAAGTTTCCTGAGAGATGCAGGGAAAGGGTTGGCCATCGGAGCTCCTCCAGCTTCTCCCATGGGCCACCGAGAGAACAACTTCCTGCATCCTGATATACTTAATGATTGGAGCGACGTGATGTCCTGGATTCCCCCTCCATCCTCCGCGGGCAGAAGAACCAGGCCATCCGAGAAGGAGAAGCTAAGTGCCTGCAGTGAGCCTGATGATGGGAACTGTATTACTTGTTCCTCATCGTCTCCAGATGAAGAACTTACATACAGTTTAGCAAGTGCTGGGCAACTATTGAACATTTTTGACAGCAATGTCCCAGTAAGACGAGATACATCTATACTGAGACCCACAACTTTTCTCAAGGATTTAAGGTTTTCGAGGTCTGCCCACGAAATGTGTGATGCATCTCCAATACGCAGAAACTCTACTTCACCCAGATTCTGCAAGGCCAAAGCACCGGCATATCCACCAACAACAACGGAATTCCCATGGTAAGACAACATGTCTGAGAATGCTTTTGCGTCTTGTTTTACAGCAAAATCAGTTAGTCTCGATGTGTGAGGCATGGGAGGCAGACACAGCTTGGGGCAACCATCAATGCGAAGCCTGCACAAACTGGTAAAAGAGCACTCCGAGAAGGGCATCAAACATAGATTGGGACAATTGCTGCAATCGATGCTTTCAAGACCTGGAAACATATCGCAGTTAGGTTCCACAACCCACTCGACAAGATCTGACAAGTCATGAAACACAACTTTCTTCAACTGCCCTGTAACACCACCATAGTCAGGACCAAACCGTTGCAGTCCAGAAATACTCTTCAAGCTGAGTTCCCTGAGATATGGTAGCTGCCCAAAAGGTGGAAGAGTTCCCCAAGACACGCCATGTAAATGGAGAATCTCTAAATTGTTCACCCATATTTCGGGACACAATCAACTAGGACAAGTGGTACCACCTTGATTTATAATGCCAAGTGTTGTAAGGTTAGAGTGTGGTTGAAGAGCATCAAGAATATCAGCATCTACATCAGTAGGTTGCTCTCTGCCCCAAACTAACGTCAACTCTTTCAAATCCCTTTTCAACATCAATTTGGCGCCAGTAGCTTCTTCCTTGGTTGTCACATTTTCAAGATTATGAATACTGAGTGCTCCCCCAAGGTCTCCCAATTCACCCAACTCTCTTAAATCAAATCCAACACTTTCTTTCTTCACATGGAATTCTTTTAGCTCCTGCAGATACTTCATCTTTCCAACCTCGGGAACATTGGAGTGGAGTTCTTCTTTAGCGAGGAAATCGCGTAAATTCACAAGGCGGCTAATGTCTTTAGGCAAATTGGAACTACCATACCAACTACTTAGGTCCAAGAATTTCAAGTGATAAAATCTGGATAGTGTGCTAGGTAAAGTCATTTCTATGCCAATGCGTGATCCAATTTGGAGGTACTGGAGGTAGATTAGTTTTGAAAAGCTTTGTGGCAGAGATTCAAGGGACTTCACTGCTATAAATAGGACGCGCAGGCCATTTGTTTCCTTGAACATATCTTTTAAGATAGCAACAATTGATTCTTCATATTGTCTAAAAATCATCAGTGTCCGTAGATTTACAATGTCTATCCTCCCCTTTAGTTTACCCATTTCTTTCCTAAACTTTTCATCATATCTATTCTCTATGGTGATGGATATGTGCCGAATAGATTGTGGGATGGCCTCGGCTCTAAAATCCAGATCACTTATATTGAGGCATTCTTGTGCAGAGACACTCCGGGATAGCTCATGCATTAAATCATGCATTACATAGTATTCTTCACGAAAAGAGTGATAACAAATAACCCGCTTCATGAGAAAACCATTTTCCACTAGATCTTCCATGTACCTCTTATCGGCTCGGTGGCTAGAGTCTATGATGCCTATTGCAATCAAAAAACGGTTAATTTCAGAATCACGAAACCTATAATCTTCAGGATAAAGGGAAAAATATGAGAACCATTTTTTCATATAGAATGGTAGGAAATCGTAGCTAATTTTCAAAGCTGGTATAATATCGTCATCATTTTTCTGGTTTCGCCACTCATGATTGTGAAGAACTCCATTCCAATGTTCTCGGGAAAGATTTTTCTTCAATAGCCGACCCACTGTTTTGGCTGCTAGGGGGGAGCCCTTTAACTTGCTTGCAATTTCTCTTGCAATGCCATCTAACTCATGTTCATAATCCCTAGGCTTATGTTCACCAAATATACAAGATTCAAAGAATGTGAAGAACTCGTTAGACTCCAAGCCTTGCAGTTGAACTGGATCAACTGTTTTCATCATTCTTGCTAGTTTTGGGAATCGAGTTGTGACAAGTATCATGCTGCCTTTGGCTTCCCCCTTTGTGAATGGGGCTAGCAGGGTTTTCCACTCGTCCTCACTATTGCATTTCCATATATCATCCAAGACAATTAAGAACCTTTTGGACTTAAGTCTCTGTGCAATGGACTTCTGAAGCCGGTCTAGATTGGTTGTTTCACTTGCAGTTTCATTTTCAGTAGCAGATATGCAGTTATTTATCTGCTGGGTGAGCTTCAACACATCAAAATCAGTCGATACACACACCCAAACCATAACAGCAAAGTGCTCTTCAGTCCTACCATCATTATACAGGTATTGGGTGAAAGTTGTTTTTCCAATACCCCCTGGGCCAACTATAGGAAGAACAGAAACAGCTTGACCGTGATGTGTGCCACTTGTGATATCATTGACAATTTTCTCAAAAATGTCTTTCCTCCCGTGCAGTGTATCTTGTATTATTGTGGACCCTATGATGGGCCGTTTTAGGGTGACAGTTGTGCTGCTGCTTGGAATTTTGCTGAGCAAATCAGAGATGGGATCACATAGGGAGTGTATTTCCTTTATCACTGACTTGATTTTGCTGGACATGGAGACTCTGTCGAAATGTAACTTATCGACATCGCCACCATCATCAGCACTAGCAATGTGGTGTGGGCTATTGACAGCAGCAGTAGTTGCAGAACCATCATCTTGGGCACGCGAGCAAGAAAAGCATGGAAACCAGTTACCGATAGTGTGGCGAGCAGCATGGCCACCATGACGAGCATGGCCGAGGAGGCCATCGCCGAGATCTGGCGCGGCATAGTCGGTGCCGTCGAGCTGGTCCTGGATCTTGAAGTAGTGGAGCTCATCCAGCACGTCCTCCGCCTCGTCGGCCTTCTTGCTCAGCTTCTCCAACAAGGCCGGCAGGGCAGGGACGTTGCTCGCGTCCCTCCCCTCGGCGAGTTGCAGCAGCCCTTGTGTGTGAAGCAGCTTGGTTTGGATCTGGTCGGAGTTGTGGCCGAGCTCGAGGCTGTCGACATACGCGGCCACCAGGTCGTCGGACAGCTTCGTGAGCAGCTTGCCGAGGAGCGAGCCCGCCGCGCCGGCGGCTGCCTCCATCCGCGCTTCCGGTTCACTTTGGCGAGGATGGGAGTGGTTGGGACTTGGGACTTGGGTGTTGAGAGAATGAGTAATACGAGCAGAGGACAGCTATCGATGGAGCCTATATATAGGCTGGTCGTCAATTATCATGGAGCTTCTACCCGAGGACGTATCCTGTGCAAGTGCAACCAAGGAGTTTGTGCTGTTGTAGTATTGGAGAGACGGGATCCATCAACAAGCTGGGCTACTGATATACTTTACAAAATGATCCTTGTGCTATTTTAGTATTCAGGTGTCTTCCTCCGGTAAACAAATGCCATGGTGCGTATATGTAAGCAAACATGTCTCGGATGTGAAATATCTGTATGAAATTCCCGCAACCAAAAAAAATGTCTGCATGAAGTTCTGTATTTCTGATGTCAAAAATACAAGTGTGCTGCTACTTTAATAAAGTGTTGGCTTTTTCCTCAAAAATAGAGCGTCATTAACACACCTAGAATATTGTTAGAATATTTCTTGGCACAAAAAGGTAATCAGTACTACCATTGTTAGAACACTTCTTGTCATAAACTACTTTTTGTAACATCTCATCTCATTAAGAAATGTTCAAACAAATTATACTCTCTTCATCCAAAAATAAGTGTCGCTGGTTTAGTACAACTTTATAAAGCTATACTAAATTAGTGCACTTATTTTGAGACGGAGAGTAGGTTCCAAGAGAAGAGAGCTAAGCTGAGCTAGTAGTACATATAATTCCCAGTTACGTCTATTTATGTGTGTCTTTAGGTTGTATCCTTGCGATCTACGCTAGTCTTCGACGATGGCAGTTGATGTTCTGGTGCGCTAGTTCTATGGGTCTTAGCACGATGATTTTCCGACTGTATACTACAACAAATTTTGTCCGGCTTGGGCGGGGAGGGGCAATGACGGCGGCGCGTCTTCGTCTCGCTTCAATGCTTATAGTCATTACTAGGTGGTATACGAATTTAGATGTATTTTTTATTATTTCTGATATTCGTTTCACTATCGTGATTGAAAATGAATAGATCGAAAGTTTTTCTTAAAAAATCACTTTCAAACAAAAAAAAAGCGTTCTTTCATTTGCTCCATTCTGCATAATGCGAGGACCATTGTAGAAGTTTTCAGGGGCCTTCTGCGAATATGCTTGTGGCCAGCTGTAGCTGGATCTTGTCCCTTCCTTCTTAAGCAAAGGGACCTTAAGTGTGTCCTCGCAGGTCAGTCAATGCACAAGGGGACACAGTCAGGAGACATGATTTGGATCTTGATCTTCTTGTAGGTCATGTCATCCATCAACTTTTTCTTTTTCCGAACAAAGCCCCCAAATCTATTAAGGAACACCAACGGTATAAAGCACCACACAAACATAGATAATTACAATCAGGTAAGGCATCTACTCATTCTACTTCGTTCACCTCGCCAAGGTTTTAAGCATCCCCAACTCGGACCTCTGCTCCATCCTCGTATGTTTAGATTAGATGGTCTGGATATTGTTAGTACTTTAACATGGACACTCATATTGGATCGGATATAGGCTGATGTCTAAAATCTCTTGGTCCGGCCTCAAGGGGCGGAGCGGGAGAGTCCGGACGTTTGCCACATCGGACTCCAACAGCTCGGACCACCTAAAACCCCATATGAGCCTGTGTTTTTCTTCTTCCGCACCGAAGCTTACCAGTCTGCCTATCGATATTCATGGCGTGGCACCTGAGGAGTCTTCCAGACAATTAAAAGGAGGTCGGTGACCCCCGAACCCTAACCGACCCATTTCCCCCTTTTTTTCCCCAAACTTCCATGGCGCCACTGCTCTTATCCAAGCTCGCGCAGGCCCGACGTTCTAAGACTAAAGGCCATGTACGACATCTCCATGGTGTGGCAGAGGATCATGCGGTGCAATCAACTATACTCATGGCGAAGCACCGTGCGGTGCTTGCCGCCAAGGTGGGTGCGGCCCGAATTGCGGCTGCCCAATCTTCGAGCTCTGCAAAGCCAACTTCGGAGGAGGGGATGGCCCCATGGCGCTCATGGATCCTGCAGATGAGGAGGCGATGGCATTTGACCCCGTCGCAGAGTTCGCATCCGTTAGGTTCGAGGTGGTCTGACGCCGCATCAAACGAGGGTGACGACATATGAAGCAATACTGCCTCATGAAGGTGGATGAGGCATAGCACCTCGCAGCAAAGGAGCAAATAAATGGAGCGGCGGATGATGCTGCCCTGGTGGTGCTCCTCGCCAACTCGAAGCTTGTTGTCTACCACGATCGCCAAGAAATCTTCATTTGTGAAGTTGAGCGCATCATGCTTTTTGCGGACCTTGGAGATGAGGCCAAAGAGCAGGACGGAGAGGCCACCGCCGCTGGTCCACCGCCTCCCGGATCCGCTCGAAAAGGATGAAGTCTTGGCATGTCCGTGGACATTTGGAGGGCATCTGTTTGATGATCCGCGTTGGAAATGGCCTCCCAGACTGGCTAATTTGCCACCCCCCCCCCCCGCCATTTGTCCATGAACAATGTTCTCAGAGTGTTCTCGTGTGTTCACATCACACCTCTCGTTTGTTCGAGCATGCGGTTGTGGCCCTCCAAATTATCCGGACACATGAATATGGTTGATGTGGATGGAGAGAGAAAAAAAGGAAAGAGAGAAAGTGGTCCAGGGTGGGCAGAGTCCGACATGGCGGGCTATCCAAACACGTCCGGGCACCTCATTTCCTTCGCACATATGGGCTAAGTTGGGGTTTGAAGACGTATGGACAAATGAAAAGGATTCGATAACCTCAGTTTGAGAAGTTTTTTCTTTTGTCTCTCCTATCCATCTGGCATACGGAGAGCATTTTGGGGTCCTGGTTGATGTTTTTATTGTCTCAAATATCAACTAACAAAATCTTAAGAAATTCCATATTGTTCATAGCTGTGCGGAGGACCAAGACAACGACGACTATGAGAGGTCTTTTAAAAACTTGTCTTTGCAAAGCGCTTGAGGCAGGAGTATACATGCAGGCAGCCAAATGAAGTAGTAGAGTAATTTTAGCTTTGCTTTAATGATCAGCTAAAGTCACCAAAAGCAGGGACGAACACTATACGTTGGGAGGAGCGACACCGACTAATAATAATTGGTTTGTAAACAGGCCCCCGACGGGATCCTTTTTTCCACAGGGTCCTAGCTATTCCCGCCGGCGCCCGTGAAGCGTCCATTCGTTGGAGCTTTGAGAAGACAGCTTGTCTGAACCTAATCCAAGCACTACTAGCAGGGGCGGAGCTGGAGGAAATGCTACCCTGATGCACCACTTTAACATGGTGTAAAATTTCAAGTAACGACATACTAAATAGAAGTGTGATTTTATAACTTATAGCTGACATAATAGAAGACTGATTAAATACAAAACATAGCCGTCAAATGCTTAGAAAAACAAGGAAACAATGAATAAAATTACTTGAAAATGATGTATTCCATTTCGAATCTCCAAAATACGCCATCAGATACTAAGTTTTAATATCCTACAATATAACAAGAATAGAATTAAATTTTTCAGTGGAACAAAGAAGAATGGTGAAATGAAAATATTTAAGTAGCTAAATTCAAGCCGGCTCTTAATTCTTGAAACCAATATTTTTAGTCCCAAACTCTCAAATATTTAAAAATTATTTTCTCAAGCTGACAATGTTCATTAGCCAAGTACTTCCTTCTTACCGAATATCTCAAATTAGGATGTTCATGTTTTATCAATTTCCTTTTGCCCTTATCGAAATGGATCTCCTCTTCCAGATTCAATTCTTTCGGAGATCTTGTGATAATGCTTTACTTTTGAATAAGAACATGTCCAAGGTATATGTAAATTTGACTAGCAAATTCCACGTGGGACATGAAAAATTTGACAACTACAAATTCCAATGCCTATGTTCGGCCAGAACCCATTGATTTAAATGGAGTCCTAGCAGCCAAATGTGGGATGCCCAGAACATTTACTATGCAAAGGAAAACGAAAGGAGAGATGTATATATATGCCTTGCAGTGAATATATCCTTTGCTTTTTTTTGGAATCGATTGATTGCAAATTCATAGAAAAAACTACAAGGATTGAGAATAATTATTGAAAAGAATTAGACAAGAGGCAAGGGCTTTACCCAGACAGAACTAGAATTGGCTGCAATCTGAAGTGTAGACGAACGATTGGACAAAGTAGATCACGTTCTTGCCGAGATGGATTCACGAAGCCGGCGTAGTCGCGTCGATCGGCACGGCACTCCTGCGCATGGCGTCGCCTCGATCGGCCGCTCCCACTTGGCGGCGGGGAGTGGGGATTGGAAACCGCTGCGTGGCCCAATTGTGGGCTGTGGGCTGTGTGGGTTGCGGACGTGGACGACGCATGTGCGGGCGTAGGCCGTCATGCGGCTGCGATCGTGGACCCTGATGCACCGCTTCATCTCAACCCTGATGCCCAAGCCTTTTTCAGATGACACGTACTAGTAAATATGAAATTGGACCCGTATTCCTGTGCCTCGGGGTCGGCCCATTGAGCTCCGCCCCTGACTACTAGTATTACCTGGCATGCTGCAGGAAGTAACTATTCAAGATAGACGTTTTCTAATGCCTTTCAGAGGTGGGTGGGCAGCACCATGTGATGTGAACGGCAATGAGTGGTAAAGCTCGCGGCAACCTTTCCTTTCGGTGCAAAAACTAAAGAAAATACTCCAACTGGAGCATGTCGGCAACAGGCAAAGTGAGACGCTTATTATGCATGCATGCGATGTGAACGGAACCATGTCCTTCCTTTGTTAGTACGAAATCTCGGGTCGAGGTGCCTTTTGACGGTGCCTGTGACCTAGAGCCGTCGGTGGTCCGCCCAACGGCATCCACGGGGTGCAGTGGACTGGACGACGGTACCCGTGAGCGCTCCCGCACTCGATCTGCAGGGAGAATACAACTGCGGAGTCACTCTTGCATTCTGCTCACGCACAACTTACCGGCCGCACCGCTGGTGGTTGCCATGGAATGCTCCTTCCCATGCGCAGTTGTATTAATTTGGCATTGCAAATCAGATATTTAGAGCCTGCTGATGCAGAGTGGTCACATTCTCCTTCTTTCACCTCATCATACTTCACTGACGAGAATGCTAAAGAACACGATTCCGGTTCGGTAACCATGATTCAACATCAGAATGAGAAAGTGAAGGTGATGATGTCGTTTCTGTTAAGATCAATTCCTTGATAATGGCACACCCGGTATTGATCTGCACACCAAATTTTCTGTAACTCACATGTGTCGCCAAGATTCACCCACTGCCAAGATATCCAACTCAGTTTCAGAAAAAAAATCTTAATTTATCAGTTTTTGATATTATTATTTTTAAACGGAGGCAAAAGATTTGCCTTATCGATTAATTAAGAAGAAGAGAATTGCCCAGTTGATTAACGGAAAACTGGGCGAAAACCGCTACATATAGATCACATGCGGACTACTCGCTAAGAGAGAAACTCCATGACCCCATGGTCAACCCGACAAACACACATAAGTCGCAACAACCACAATCTCTCACACTTCTATGTCGCAAAGAAACCCCCAACAAAACCAAGGCTGAAGACAACACATACCACCAAATCCACAAAGGCGAGCCAGTTGGAGATGATGGTCGAAGAGACTATGTATCATCTATTAAGCAGCCACGGACACCTTACCAAGGGTGCCACTCTTTTCACCTATGCTCCTAAAAACCTTCTTCACCTTCCTAATTTTGCCCGTAGAAGCCTCCTCTGCTAGGAGGCAAGCAATCACATTGCCAAACCCAGGGCTAGCTGCCTCCAAGGAGGTGAGCAAGCCACAAAGCTTTTTCTTGAAGACCGCCTCGTCAATACGTGCCAACATAGCTTCATGATCCAAGACGGGCTTCATCGTCATAGAATTAGGAGCCAAAGTACCTACCACGTCAGGCGTCGCCTGCCCAACAACCACAGGTGAGAGAGCAACAACAGCATTCGAACCTTCACGGTCCACAAAGGCGAGCGGTTGACTGGGCTCCAACGACTGCGGTGAGGTTGCTGTTGGCATCGTCAAGGCCCCTCCAAGCAACCCCGACTCCTTAGGAAGCACCATCGAAATAGGCGAAGTGGGCTCCTCACAGAGCTTCTACAACTCAAGCATAATCTACAGCACCGGAGCCACGACCTCGACAACAGCTTCACCCTCGGAAGCAATCGGCATGACAGGCAGTGACAACGGGCAAGATGTAACACGAGGGGAGAGATCTCCATACATTCCTGCCTCCCCACTGACAAAACAACCTAGATCTCGGGAAGCGGGGTCACAATGGGCACAACCTAGTGTTTGGCGAGAACAGCCTCTGCACTTGCCAAAACATTCCCAACACGCGCAATGCAATCGCGAAGCTCAGCGCGGAGGAGCTTGGTCTGCCCCACAATGAGCGATGTCGACTCGGCCTGCCTCTCCGGTGTGGCCGAGACGACTACAAAGTCATCAAGTCGTGGCATCGAACCGATGCCGGTGGAATTTGATAGATGTGGCTGGCCAAGTTGGGGAAGAGGCCAGCCCCTGCCTAGACCGAACCGAGGAGCAGGATCTTGGACCGTCGCAGCAGCAAGTCAAGGGCGAGGAAGCGGCGGCGGTACGATGAGGCTCGCGAGGGAGCTAAGAAGCCTGCACTTGTTGCAGCAGCTGCGCGCCGCTGGTCGTTTACCAAGCAACGTGCGCATCAAACGGGGTCGCGGCAGACGAAGGCGCAGTGACCAGGGCCAGGTAGCGACAACAACGGCCTTGAATGCTTGGGCGGCCTGCCTCATGCCCACAGGTGTTGAGTTGGCCGGCATTCACAGCAGAGGTGAGGCAGCAGGGGCTCATCAGCTCGGCAGACGGGCGGATGTGGCCGCCATTATGGCAAGGCAGCGCAGCTGAAACCTCCGGAGGGGTCACAGGGACCGCAGGGCGCAGACATGGCACTGGCGGCGGAGGCACATATCCCCGATCCATATTTGACCGGGGCGGATGGGTGCTTGACGCGGGAGCCGTGGATCGAGGCGACGACGCCGACGGGCATAGGAGGCCAGAGAGCACCGGCAGATGGACGGAGGAGGCGCCGGTAAGGTGGCCGGATCCGGCGGTTGGCGGAGATTGGCTGGCCGGCGCCGTAGTCATTGAGCGGAGCTTGCAGGAGTCAAGACGTCCTCGTACGGCTGGGCCGGCCTTACGACCGGCAAGGAAGGCCGCGGCGAGCGCGGCAGCCAGAGCAAGGTAAGTGAGGGATGGGGCCGGAGCGGTCGACACTAGGGCCGGCGCGGACGCGGGCGCAGACGACGGCGTAGCCGTCGCGGGCAAGGGGGCCACCACGGGCCGGCGAGCATCCATATCGAGGGCTTCAAGGGGCCGAAGAGAGAGAGGGCGCGACGGAGATTTCGGATCTAGTCCCAGCGGCAGCAGGGGATGCCGGAGGGAGGAGATCGGGCGGCGCCACCAGGGGCGCTCACCCGTAGTCAAATAAATCTGAATTTTTTAAATAATATCAACACTCTGCAGGTTTGCCTGATCTTTTCGTGATGAGTTCAAATAAACCTGAATTTTTTTTCTGAAGAGGTTAGTAGTATGTTCACCTGACTAACTAGACAAACTTTCATTGGATATTGCTTTACCTTGAAACATGTGACAAGCACAAGTCCCAATGGTGAGAACAAATTGGCAAATACTACAGCTGCTGATATCTTTGGGGTTCGTAAGGGATCTGAATCAGGAAGAAGTGGTGATGAGTCATTGGAGGATATTGATGATGAAGATGATACGGTGCTGACAGGACAGCTGAACAAGCAAAGGAGAAGCGCAAAGGCAGCGGCCCATGGGCGGAGAAGGCATCTCACCTCAAGGAACAGTTACAAGGCCGCAAGGGCGCCATGAATTCCGAGATCCAAAGGCAAGCATGCCGATGGTGAATCTTGGAGTAAATTACATCTATAGTACCTGAACTTGATCCTAGGGTTCATTTTGGTCACTGTATTTAGGAAAGGTCAAAATACGGTTACCGAGGTTACCAGGACGTGTCACTCTACGGTCACTAGTACCGTATCCTTTGTATTTCGCTGACGTGGCAAATACTCTCCTCTCGCTCTCTCTACTTCCATTCCTCTCTGAAATTCTGTCGAACGTCTTATCTGCATTCACCGTTGAATAGCACGCCGAGCTCCAACCGCTGTTGTAGCTCTCCAGCGCCGCGTTCTAGAGCTCCCGAAGCCTCGTGTGGTCCATGAACGATTCTAACTTGAATTCCCAACTCCCGCGCCACGCCCAACTTGAAGTTCATCGGCGTCATTGGCCGACTGCCGGCGCCATATTTGCAAGTGCACGGGTGCGTGGCGCCGATCGGCCCCATGTTTGCGATTTCGTCAACACAGGTCGTCCACCCTACCATGCTCCTTCGCATATGCTCAACCTTCATCGCCTGTCTGACGTGGCTATCGACATGTTCATTCCCCACCTCTCGTCTAGCTACACCCCCACACCTCACAGGCATACTCCCGGTTGGTGTAGTAGTCGGCACGCCGGATGCCAAGTTGGGCGGCGTCTTTGTTGAAAAGGGATTACAGAGCGTGATGTTGTACATGCGCGGGGACTTAACGCGGAGAGCTGCGACGATCTCGGACTTCTCGCGTATGGCTTCGCTCGGCGGAACATCATGTCCGCCTGTTCTTTCTTCCGCCGACGGGTGACGGTGTCGAGCTCCACGGGTTCGGCGAGGCTAACCATCGTATGCCTCCCATTGAGCACGGCGGCTTGCTCTGTATTCTGAACACCACAGATGAGTTTGGCAACGCTGGAGGGGACGTAGATTGCGGCGACAGCGGCGACATGGCCTACGTGAGTGCTGGCCGCTCGCAGGAGGTTCCCGGGTGGGAGAAATGCTCTTTGTGGCGCACTAGCTAGGCAAGCAGATGAGGTACATGTGAGGGGAACCGGCTTTCCAGGAGGCGGAGGCGCGCAGGCGGCCGAGGTGCAAGCAGACCTCGTAGTCATCTCGGAGCATGTTTTAGAAGGCGAGCTCGTCCGGGTGCAGCGAGCCGCCGTACTGCTTGAAGAAGAGCGAGGCGTCGCACGAGAGGAGCTCGAGTAGGGCGGTCTTCCGCCTTAACAAGGACGGCCCAGCGTGAAGAAGGGCGGTGGGGAAGTAGAGGCTGTTGACAGAACAGAGCCGAGCAGCCATGTGGTACATCGTCACGGGCTCCACGGCTGGTGGACATACACGGCAGCCAGTGCTCAGGTTCATTCATCGGATGCGAAGAGAGATGAGAATTATGAGCTCCACTCTGAATCTTGTGATGCTTTGGTGTGTCCAAGAGACCACCGTGCAGAGTTGGTATAGTTGTACTTCTGTTAGTTGTTGTGCTAGTGGTCCTCTAGGGTCACCTGTTGAGTTGTAGTAAAATGGCAATGTAATACTGGTATATTGCATCATCAGCTCAGTATACATGTCATGTGTTCAGTTGTGGTTCTCCCGTATTTGGGGGCTGGATTCGTATTTGTTTATTTGACTAATTTTGCTCATGGGCTGCGTGAGATGGAATGGAATCGATTCGGCAGGGTTGTGCAAGACGTCGCCGTAAGCTCAGGGGGCTATGTCAGTAGTAACACAATGTGATCAACGAGAGAGATGACAAAGAGTATGTAGTCTGTACTATTGCGTGTGCGCTAAACTCACTCTAAAATGTATTTGCTGCATGATTTGTTACACAAATAAGAAGTCAGCGGGGTTTTAGTTTGCATGTGCTTCCAGATTCAAGAGGCTGTAATTATGAACACTGATTGTCTTTCTACTAGAGGGGAATGGGATGGTGCCAGCTAGATCTACATCAGAAGAACAAGGGGAAGTTAAGGATTAGAGGTATGTGCTGTTTCTTTTCTGTTTCTCTAGTGTGGGAACACGCTCAAACCGGTCTATTTGATTGATGATTAGCACAAGAAAATGATTCGTCAAATCTGACATTCATGTCAAAAGTGATTTTCTAAACTGTTGCAGGTTAATTCGCATGTTCCAAACTGTTCAGTCCTAGGAATTGAGGTACACACAAGACGAGACAGCTAGGCTAGCTAAAACAGAACAAGTAGAAGAACGATGTGAAGGATGTGGGCGACGTCCTCGAGGCGGGGTGCAGGGCGCGATCGGCGCAGAGGTACCGGCCGCCGCCTTGGACACCCGGCGGAGGCGCTCGACGGGAGGCGGCCGGACTAGCAGTGGAGGCGCGGCGGTGATCGGAGGAGAGGGCGGCTCGGGCCAGGGTCTCTTGCGACTGGGGGGCAGCGGTGGAAGAGTCTCGCGGCGGCAGAAGCGACGGCGTTCATCGTGCGGGAGAGGGGATCGAGCCAAGCCAGCGCTGGCTAGGCTCGTTTATGTCTGTAACGGCTGGGCTCGCAAGCCATCCCGAGCGCGATTTTAGGACTTTGTTTTTCGCAAACCGAACCAAAGCCATCCTCGGCTCGAGTTTTCCTGACCTTTCCCGAGCCGTCGATGCCGCTACACCACCACTGTCGTGCCGCTGATGTTGGAGCTACAAGACCATCTCCAGCCGTGCTCCCAACAGGCCCTTCCAAGATCCTTTTTTAGCGCCGGCACCCAAATATCGGTCCAGTCGCGCTCCTAAAATCTTGTTTATCGCCGGTTTAGGCGAAAATAACAGCCGGCAAGTTCGAACCGAACCCAAGCCCGGGGGGCACCTGAGAGCGCCGGCCGAAGCGAAAAGGCGCGTGGGTCCGCTCTGTCGGCGAGAGAAAGACCTTTTCCTGTCGATCCCCTCGCTTTTCCCCCTCCGTTTTCTTCCATCTCCCCCTTCTCCCGCCTTCTCCGGCCATTCTCCTTCCTCTGCCCTCCATCCGGCCGCCATGCCGCCGAGGAAGTACGCCGCCCCTCGCGCCGCTACCGATGCCACCATCGCCCATCCGAAGCAGAGGAAGCAGAGGGCGCAACCGTCCAAACCCCCAGGCATGTCAAACGCCGACTGGAAGGCGGAGGTTCAGCGCTGGGAGGTTGTCACCATCGACCGGCGGAACAGACTCAACGCCAAGAAGGCCTGAGACAGGGCGGTGGAGGCGGCTGCTGTGGCGGAACAGGCAGAGGCATCTCGCGCGGGGATGATGAATCCGCCCGGCGGTCACGGCCCGCACGCTCCCTGGAGCCAACAGAGCGTCGGGTCGCCGGCTAGCTTCTCGGCGTCTCCCTGGGGCTGCGCGCCCTTGCCTTTTCACATGGCCACACCGCCCAGCGCACGCCATCGCCCGCGTTCGCCGGCGTCCAGTACCCCCCGTACACCTACTCCCCACCGGCCTACGCATCCTCCGCGACGCCGCCTTTGCGCCGTGGCGGGCTCTTCTCACAAGGCTCGTCGTTGCATCTCGGCAACCCCAATGCGAAGGAGGCCGACATGGAGACATCATCACGACTGGCTCGGCCGCTGCAGCCGCCTCCCCCGGCTTTAATGCCCAAGAAGATACAATGGACCTCAACGACGACATGGACGACGAGCTCAACTACGACGAGGAGGAGTCAGAGGAGGAGAAGGAGCCAGCGCCTGCTCCGGCGAGGAGAGGGAAAAAGAAGAAGCGCGCGGCCAGGACCGGCGAGCCGCGCGTCAAGTGGACGTCCAAAGAAGACGAGTGCCTCGCCGAAGCGTGGAAGATCGTCTGCCTCGACCCGATCACCGGCACGAACCAGAGCGCCGACACGTACTGGGAGCGCGTCAAGTCATAGTTCGATGAGCGCAAACTGGTCGACCCGTACTTCGCCGGCGTTCACATGCAGCGCGGCTCGAAGGCCATGGCGAACCATTGGGGGCTCATCCAAACAGCGTGCAACAAATGGCATATGGGATCGTCGAGGAGATCGTCGGTCGATCGGAGAGCGGCGCCAACATCGAGGGTCAGGTATGCCGCCGGTCTCTCGCTCATTTTCGCCTTGTGCGTGCGTCGTCGACACTTGTTCCTCGGCACAGATGGTCCGGATGTTCGCCATGTTTCGGCAGGACAGCAGCACTGACCAAGATTTCAAGTACCTCCACGCGTTCTCCCGGATCGAGAAGTGCGAGAAGTGGGCGGAAGTCCGGCGCATCCTCGCCAAGGCCAAGGAGACGTACAAGCCGGACACGCCGACGCTGGGCGCGGCCGACGGGCGCTCGGACGGCAATAAATGGGCCAAGTCGGCAAAACACGCCGAGCCGGCTACCGCGCAGTTGCAAGAGTCCATCGACCATTGCATCGCCGACACCAAGACCCGGGCCGCCCAGAGGGAAGAGAAAACCGAGGCGCGAAGGTCGGCGTTGATGATGAACAGCGCCGTCAAGCTCGACTTGCTCCGAACCAATGTCGCCGCGAAGAAGAGGAACACCGACTTGGCTTTCCTGATGGGGGGGGGGGGCGGACATGTCGGCGATGGACGAGCAGGTCAAGGCGTGGTACCTGGCGGAGCGTGGCTTCATCCTGAACCAGATGACGTCGACGGCGGCGCCAACTCCCACTCCGACCCCAACGCCACCGCCAAGCCCGAGCGACGCCTCTGCGATGCCAAGCACACAAGCCGCGCCGACCTCGCTGATTCCCGCAAGTCCGACGCCACTAGACGCGGCGCTGGACGGTGCCTCCGTTTGATGAATTGCCTACGCATCCTTTCTTTTGAACGCCAAACTTTTATGTCATGTGATCGCCGAACTATGGCATGATGATCGCCGGACTTGTTGCGCTGATCGCCGGACTTGTGGCGTTTTTTGGTAGCGGGATATGTGAGGTTTGAATTTACACGTTTTGGGGCCGGCCCCTGGGGCGTGACTGTGACTGAGACCTAGATCGCCACAAGGCCTAAAAAGCGCCGGGTGATGGTCTGAAATAGCGCCGGCCGCTGCGCTGGGACCGAATGAGTGGAGATGCTCTAATACACCCTTTGTTTTTTTTGCTGCAACTACCGCCGCCTCCCCCTCTATGTCCGGTCACCATAAGTAGCGCACACACAGTAGAAACCATTGATGGAGTCTCAGATACATTGCAACAGGTAATTGGCTTGGTTTACAGAAAAGACAACACAACCCAAACCATGGTGGTACTTTGTGGAATTTGATAGAATCACAAAATGAAACCAAAAGAATCCTCATGGATTAAGAGCAACTCCAATGGGGCGACTCATTTCGTCCGCGGCCGTCCGTTTTGGTCGGCGCGGACAGAAAAGGCGGCCCAACGCGCCGACCCAAACGGACGCGCGTCCGTTTTTCGTCCGCGGGCGACCCATTCCCGGTCCATTTTTGAGCCTGATTTGCGTCGGCGTGGACACGCGACGGAGGCGCGCGCGCTCGCCTACTCCTGTCCCCGGGCCCGCTCGTCTGTGGCACATTGGCCTCCCCTCTCCCCGGCCAACAAGCAACCCTCGTCCCCGCCTCCTCCGTTACCGACGCCGCCGCCCATTTTGCCGGCGACTCTTCCAGCTGTCGCCGCCTCCACATCCGCCCAGCAACGCCGCCCCTGCCCCCAGTCGCCCGCCGCCGCCATTTTGCCGCCAGGGAGCAAGCTGGTTCCCGCCGCCGCTTCCCCCACCGCCCAGCCGCCCGCGACCAAGAAGACGCCTCGCCGCCCCCGCCACATACGACCGGCACGCTCGTCGGACGCCGTCACACTCGTCGGACGCCGGCCGGGCAGCTAGCTGGTCTGTGGGCGCCGCGTCTCCCCTCGCTAGCTGTCTCCTTCTTCGACGCCCGCAAGCTGTTCGACAGTTTGCCAAGGTACGAAAATGGACTTCGCCGACGAGTTCTTTTTCCACAATTTCCTTTGCGACTCCGACGATTCGTCGTCCAACGACAAGGAGGAGATATTGGCTGCCGTGTTGGTCCATCACCACCTCAACAACCAGCGGCCGTTGTTTCGTGGCTCCATTCCGGCCCACCTTCCGGCGCTGAATCGTAACCGGGAGAGCGGGCATTTCCTTCTCTAGAAGGACTACTTTGATACAACAAACCCGTTGTTCAAACATCACAAATTCCGCCGCCGGTTCCGTATGAGTAGGCATGTTCTCAACCGTATTAGAGAGGGAGTGGTCGGCTATGATGACTACTTCGAGTGCAAAGAGGATGTCGTCGGCAAGATTGGTTTCTCCTCTTATCAGAAATGCACTGCCGCCATTCGAATGCTTGCATACGGAGTGCCCGGTGATCTCATTGACGAGTACGTCGTATGAGCGAGTCTACATGCCTAGAGTACCTGTATAAGTTCTGCAAGGCTGTGATTGCTGTGTTTGGCCCTGAGTATTTGAGAGAGCCGACAGCTGAAGATACAGCCCGTTTGTTGGCGATGAATGCTAGCAGGGGCTTCCCGGGGATGCTTGGCAGCATAGACTGCATGCACTGGGAGTGGAAGAACTGCCCTTCTGCTTGGCAAGGGCGGTATAAGGGACATGTTAGGGCTTGCATTGTCATACTAAAGGCCGTGGCGTCTCAAGATCTCTGGATCTGGCACTCTTTCTTTGGCATGGCTGGATTACACAATGATATCAATGTGCTTCAGTGCTCGCCGGTGTTTGCTAGGCTTGCCGAAGGCAACAGCCCACCGGTGAACTTTACTGTCAACGGCCACAACTACGACAAAGGGTACTATTTGGGTGACGGTATCTATCCTCAGTGGACCACTATTGTAAAGACAATACCCAACCCTGTCGGAGAGAAAAGGAAAAGATTTGCCCAAGAGCAAGAGAGTGCTAGAAAGGATGTCGAGCGTGCCTTTGGTGTTTTGCAATCTCGATGGGGCATCGTTCGGTATTCTGCTAATACTTGGAGCACGCAGAAACTATGGGAGGTGATGACTGCTTGTGTGATCATGCACAATATGATCGTAGAAGACGAGCGCCCGGAACGTCTGTACGATCAAGGCATTCAGTTTCAGGGTGAGAATGTTGTGCCTGAGCATGGAGTAGCGGCAACATTTGAGCAGTTCACTCAGTTTCATGAAGACATGCGTGATTGGGAAACTCACGTGCAACTGCAAAATGATTTGGTTGAGCATATGTGGACTCATGTTGGCAACCAATAGATGTATCTTTTTTTATTCGTTTGTAAAACTATGTGAAACATTTTTATTTTTATTTGGCCTGTAAACTATACTATTTATTTGAGCGGACTATTTTGTTTGTTAAATTTTCATTTCACAATATGTTGAATGCAATGTAAAATTGGGCGGCCAGCCGGCCACGCCTGCACATATGGGTCGACGCGTTGGGCGCGGTGCCGACCCATATGAAAAACAGGACGGCGCCGGGCGGGAGGCCGACCCAAATGGACAAAAGGCGGACGAAATCGCCGTCCGTTTGGGTCGGCTCGTTGGAGTTGCTCTAAGGACAAACCCTTGCGGTCCACACATAACAGCTAACACTTAATGGAACGTAGTGCTCGCAGCACAACACGCACAACCTCACCCACTGCCTACAAACTCAAACTAGGAATTCTCATTCGCCTTCACAGGGAACTCATGGGAATACCTATACTAGAGGCACATACTATTAGTAGGTGTGAGGACGACTAAAAATCCAAGGAATAATTCGTGAGACACAAGCAGTGAATGGGCTTAGTTCATCGCAGCATTTGTTATGACATGCCTGATCAAATCAAGGAAGACATACAGGGTTAGTTCTGCCAACAAACTGACTGTGGTATGCGCTCGATGCAGAGTATCAACCGTTGGTGGCACATTTCCATCTCATCTCATCTTGGCGCCACACCTTCGCCAAGAAGCTGACCTTGAAATCATGCTCGGGCTATGGGTTCATCAACAGGGAGCAAATTGAGAGAAACACCTGGACGATCACACCAAAACGAGTCAGTGTCAATTGACTGAATGATCACGCCAAATGTAATGTGAGCTCTGTAAACATTTGGTTACCACTTCTGATGCATGACACATCCTCACTTTTAAGCTTCGACAAGGGTGTACCCATTGCCGAAAGCTGCTACACATTGTGGCATCTGGGGAAGGGAATTTCTAGACACCTTTACCTTGCTCCTTTCTGCAAAGAGGCTGTCTTGAACTCAGGACTTTCAGGACACAAGTGGAGATATTTTACCACTTTTGAGCTTTATTAGTAAAGAACTAACAGAAAAGGAAGATTGACCTACTAACCATACGGTCACTGCAGGACTCCAAGGCTCAGCCTCACTCAGAACATCAGGCCAAATGTTTTATTTATTTTTATTATTCAGACAGAGGAGCTATGTCCTGAATGCCAACTGCGAAACTCACTGTTGGCTGTAATCGTTGTGCAGGGAGTAATGAACTTAAGGTCAGAAATTGGACAAGGAAAGGGAACTCACAAATATGGATGCTTAATTATCATTACCTAAAGGAAAGCGCTTGAAATCGGCGGACCGGCCGAAGCTTCGGCCGGTCATTGCCGCGCGTTTACCAAATCTTTGCCGTGGGCCTGTGTACCACCCAACTCCAACCTTATCTATTTCTCATGCCTATCCTCGTCCACACGTTCTTCTGGTTGCCTCAGTCCTTCTCTCTCCCTCGCCATCCCCTGGACAAGCATGCCGCCATGGAAGCTGCTTCACGGGGTACCGCTGCAAAGTCAACCCCGAACCACTCGCCTAAAAGCTGCTGCACAGGGTGCTCGTCGTGGATGACCCGGCCTCACGGAGGGAACTCCACCATTTGCTGGCATGCCTGGATGTCGCGTCCTTCCGACGACAGTTGCGATGCGTGACGATTCATGCTGCTGCTGTGAACCGCCGACGGCGAGTGCTGGAACCGGCGACGCCCACTGCCGCCACCGCGCCGACCTGAAGCTGGAACCGGCGTACCACCATGCTACAACTGGCATCTTATTTTGCTGGAACCGGCATAGCACCATGCTACAACCGACGTCTCATTTTGCTACAATGCACTGCCGGCATCGCATTTTTGCTACATCCGCATTGCATTTTTGCTACAACCGGCGTCCCTTTTTGCTACAATCGATGGTAGTGTAGTTTTGTTGTCGGACGACGGCAAATGCCTGCAACTGGAGTCCATGAAGCTGCAACCCTGCAACTCATCCGAGAAAAAGCTACGACCAACAATGAAAAAGCTACCACTGGCGGACTGATATGCTACAACCAACGGGCGATGAACTTGTAGCCAAGACAACAGATGGATGTAACCTGCAACAAGGGGAGCTGGAACCGGCACACGGAAATGCTACAACCGTTTACGGAGAAGCTACAATCGGCCACGGTGACAAGGACGATTTTGTCGCAATCGTCATTAGTTTTTGCTACAACCGGTGATGATTTCTGCTACCACCATTTTTTCCGTGGGAATTACTGATGCGGACCTTCATGGGGAAATCAGATCGGAAAGCTGCATCTGTGCACAGAAACAGGCCGGCGAGTGGCGGTACTTTCTGCTCCTCTGTGAGTGGGGCGGGCTGCCGAAGATGCTGCGAGCGCCATGTGCATCTGCAGCTAGCTGGGGGCAGGGGGTGGGCATGGAGGCGGCTAGTTCCTGGGTGCGAGCCGTCGGGAGGAAGAAGACGCGTGTGGAGAATTTTTTTTCCCCCTTGACACAGGGACCAGCACTCGATCTGAAGCGTAGGCACGCATGCGATCGGACGGCCCGCAGGCGACCGGCCCAAATTTGGGCCGGCGCACCGGCGCCTATCATCGCCCTTACCTAAAAGGCTAGAACTGTCAAGGGTGCCGGTGAAACGTCAGCTTATATGAAATCCACACCAGATGGAAGTTGGTTACCGCAGGATCAGTACTTGCCGGAACATAAACCTGATTGTAGCACAGACTGATGAGTCAATGAAAAGAGAAAAGAAATGTGTCTTATTATTAAGTGGTTCAGAAAAGGCTAAGCAAACATCATTGCATTAAGCCAACAATAAGGGAGTTCTGCTACCTAATAAACCATATGAAGTAACAAGCATGGTCATCATCTAAAAACTGCTTACGTAAATGAACATACCAGAGGATGAAATGGAGGCAATGAAGCTTCACTATAACTTAGGTGATGCTCATCCACCCAAACTGTTGATCTCTTGAAACACATGCTGTTGGATAAGCTTCACTATAACTTAGATGAAGACGGCCAATGAGTGCATAAGCAAATTGAATGCTCCAAGAAAGCAAAGCACAGAACCTGCAATGTTTCTGTAACACGAAGGATACTGATAATTATCATATTGCACACTAGCAGAAAACATTAAATTAGTTAGTATGGCTTAATATGTTATAGAAAATGTCTTAGATAACGTATAGCGATATGCTTTCATACTGTCAATTGATACTTTCCAAATGCATTGCTTCCTTCTATGTTAAATATTCAAATATAAATGCCAATGATGCCTATTTAAGAGTTATGACTTATGAGTGACCTATTACCTCCTAGTCACCACGTTGAATCTAAACGTTTGGATCAAAAGGAATGAACAGTCCAGAATATTTTAAGAGCGTCTTAAAATTTCTCTACAACAGCACAGAATAGTTTGGGAGCATGTTAAAATTTCTCTATCATTCCGTAGAAAAAGGGAAGTTGCATAGGAATTATAGGGTGGTTGTATGTGTAAAACGGAAACACCGGACACACGTACCATTGATTGTTGCGAATTATCGTGGCAAAGTATCAGCAGCCTGGACACTGAACGTGATGTCATTCTAAGCTTCCGAATGCTCATACAGTTGATCCTTCATAGGGACTTGAGGAATAAGACCAGATCCTACACCCTCAGTTCCTATTGCCGCTTACTTGAAAAAAAATGTGGGTTTCCTTCATTTTGTTGATACCTGACAGCAAAAGGTAAGTGCCTCAATATCCAAGAAGTGTTAGAAGCGTTATGTGAAGATATGTGCTACTTGATACTTACTTTTCAATCAAAATTGGCAAGCACACTGGATTAATAATTCCATAAAAGCAGAACTAGAGGAATATTTTCAGAATCGATCTGACTTATTGAAAAAAAGGTCCAATTATCAACCAGCCTGCTTCCTGTCCTGAAAGAAGATAGCAGAATGCATGGCATTAAAATTTTGATACACGAGCAACTAGATTGCAGATTCAGAGGTGCAAATTGGTTACCTGATGAGATTCTGTGAAAAGAAGGTAAATAAAAAATAGACATATTCATCTATAGGTCCATCAGCTGTCGCCTTAGTCTTTGTATTTACCATGCAGCTGGCACATGAAAGCTGTAATGCGCCATTTCAAAAGTATGCGCGGAACAAGGGTTCTGGTTACCTCGCCTCCTGCATATAAGAAGTTTAATAGTTCTGGTTAGGAAAAGGGAAGCTGGATAAGAATTGATTATAGGACAGCTGTACGTGTATATACAGAAACAAAGTCATGAATCGAATGTGAATTAAATCATACAGATTGATGAGCTGAAGTTGGGTTTCCGTTACTAACTGGCAGATTGGCATGCAGATGTAGACCAAAGGTGCCTGGCAGCCTTTCAGATTTCAGAAGCTATGTCCATATTGCAACAGTGGAGCCTGTCAGAATTTAGAAGTTAAGATAAAGCATTAATACGGGGAAGCCTCACTTTATAGATAATTAGAATAGGGAGGTGACAAGTGTTACCTTGGGCTAAAAATAATAATAATCTAGTCGTAAATTTGGGTATGTTTCTTTCAATTTCTCAGCTTGCTCTTTTTGCTCGGCACTGCCATTCCATAGACGCAGAACTTTCAGCGAAGTGGGGAAGCCCTCCTCTGGCAGGCATCGTAGTTCAGGAGACTCAATGACATGTAATTCTTTGAGAGAAGAAAGGCGTTGTAATCCATGAGGGAGAGACTGCAGAACCTTGCAGCAAAAAAATTTAAGTGTCTGTAGGGAGGTGAGGAGCTGAAGGGCATTCTCTTGCTCTTCCGTGAAGCCTTTAGCCAGCTCATCATCAAAGAATTGCAATTCGTGAAGGGTGGCGGAGAGGTGGTTGCAAATGGGAGCAACGAGCACTGCCGAGATGCTATCCACGGTCAGTTTCTCCAATTGGAAGGAACCCGCATGCATTGATTTGGTCCTTGCCACCTCTGAGAGCAGATCCGCTGCTAGAGAGTTGCTGCCACTGTTGCAGACCTCCAATTTCTTGAGGTTGACCATGATAAGGGGATTGAACCCATCCAGTGTTAGATTCTTGCAGCCAATTAGACTTAGATGGGTGAGAAACGTGAGGTTTGAGAGCAGAGCCATTGACCGCATGCTTGACTCTTCGGTAATAACTAGTTTCCTGAGGGAAGCAGGGAAAGGGTTGGTCATCGGAGCTCCTCCTGCTTCTCCCATGGGCCACCGAGAGAACAACTTGCCGCCATATTCTATTATTAATGATTGGAGCGACGTGATGTCCTGGATTCCTCCTCCATCCTCCGCAGGCACAAGAACCAGGCCCTTTGACTTCTTGAAAACAAGTGTCCGTAGTGAGCTGGATGATGGGAACTGTAGTACTCGTTCCTCCTGGTCTTCCAGTGAAGAATGTATCTCCAATTCACCAAGAGCTGGGCAACTATTGAACACTTTTGACAGCAATTTTCCGGTAAGATGGGATAGATCTACACTGAGAGTCTCAATATTCATGTTGTGGAAGACAACACTGCCATCCATTTCTCCGGAAAACAGGCTGTCGCATCTTGTGACAGCTAGTTTTCTTAAGGATTTAAGCTTTCTGAGGTCTGTCCACGAAATGTGTGATTCATCTCGAATACACACATCCTCTACTTCACCCAGATTGTGGAATGCCAAAGCACCGGCATAATTCCTAACATCCATTCTTTTTCCCTGGTAAGAAAACCTTTCTGAACGATTTTCAACAGCAAAATCAATTAGTGTGGAGGTGTGAGGCATGGGGGGCAGAGACAACTTTGGGCAACTATCAATGTAAAGCCTGCACAAACTGGCACAAGAGCACTCCGAGAAGGGCATCACACATAGATTGGGACAATATCTGCAATTGATGCATTCAAGACCTGGAAACATATCACAATTAGGTTCCACAACCCACTGGACAAAATCTGACAAGTCATAAAACACAACTTTCTTCAACTGCAAAAGACATTTGCCTGTAACACCACCATAGTCAGGACCAAACTGACGCAGCCCAGAAATGCTCTTCAAGCTGAGTTCCCTAAGATATGGTAGCTGCCCAAAAGGTGGAAGAGTTCCCCAAGACACGCCGTGTAAATGGAGAGTCTCTAAATTGTTTACCCTTATCTCAGGACACAGCCAACCAGGACAAGTGGTGCCACCATGATTTCTAATGCCAAGTGCTGTAAGGTTAGAGTGTGGTTGAAGAGCATCAAGAATATCAGCATCTACATCAGTCGGTTGCTCTCTGCCCCATACTAATGTCAATTCTTTCAAATCACTTTCAGCATCAATTTGGCATCACTAGCTTCTTCCTTGGTTGCCACATTTTCAAGATTATGTATACTTAGTGTTCCCCCAAGCTCTCCCAGTTCCCCCAACTCTCTTAAATCAAATCCAACAATTTCTTTCTTAACATGGAATTCTTTTAGCTCATGCAGATACTTTATCTTTCCAACCTCAGGAACATTGGAGTGGAGTTCTTTCTTAGCAAGGAAATCGCGTAAATTCACAAGGCGGCTAATGTCTTTAGGCAAATTAGAACTACCAAACCAACAAGTTAGGTCCAAGAATTTTAAGTGGTAAAATCTGGATAGTGTGCTAGGTAACATCATTTCTGTGTCATTGGGTGATCGAATTTGGAGGTACTGAAGGTGGATAAGTTTTGAAAAGCTTTGTGGCAGAGATTCAGGGGACTTCACTGCTATAAATAGGATGCGCAGGCCTTTTGTTTCTTTAAACGTATCTTTTAAGATCTCAACGATTCTTTCTTCATATTCTCTAAAGATCATCAACGTCCGTAGATTTACAATGTCTATCCTTCCTTTTAGTTTACCCATTTCTTCCCTAAATTTTTCATCATATCTATTCTCTATGGTGATGGATAGGTGCCGAATAGATTGTGGGATGGCTTCAGCTCTAAAATCTAGGTCACTTATATTGAGGCATTCTTGTGCAGAGACACTCTGAGATAGCTCATGCATTAAATCATGCATTACATAGTATTCACCAACAAGACCAGATTTAGAAACCCCCTTCATGAGAAAACCATTTTCCACTAGACCTTCCATGTAATTCTTATCGCTTGGGTGGCTAGAGTCTATGATGCCTATTGCAATCCAAAAACGATTAATTTCTGAATCACTATATAATCTTCAGGATAAAGGGCACAGTATGAGAAGCATTTTTTCAGATGGAAAGGGAGGTAATCGTAGCTAATTTTCAAAGATGGTATAATATCGTTATCATTTTTCTGGTTTCGCCACTCATGATTGTGAAGAACTCCATTCCAATGTTCCCGGGAAAGATTTTTCTTCAATAGTCGACCAACTGTTTTGGCTGCTAGTGGGGAGCCCTTTAACTTGCAGGCAATTTCTCTTGCAATACCATCTAACTCATCTTCATAATGCCTAGGCTTGTGTTCACCAAATATACATGATTCAAAGAATGTGAAAAAATCATTAGACTCCAAGCCTTGCAGCTCTACTGGGTCAACTGTTTTCATCATTCTTGCTAGTTTTGGGAATCGAGTTGTGACAAGTATCATGCTGCCTTTGGCTTCCCCCTTTGTGAAGGGAGCTAGCAGGGTTTTCCACTCGTCCTCACTATTGCATTTCCATATATCATCCAAGACAATTAAGAACCTTTTGGACTTAAGTCTCTGTGCAATGGATTTCTGAACGGTGCGCACGGCAAGGGCCGCTCCTCGAGCACGGTCGTGACCAGAACGCTGCACCATGACGCACCCCCGACCAGGGCCTCTGGCGGTCACCGCGAGCACGGGCGCGACCATGGCGCTCCACCATGGTGCACGCGACCACGGGCGC
Organism: Triticum dicoccoides; assembly: GCF_002162155.2. Classification (NCBI taxonomy): domain Eukaryota; kingdom Viridiplantae; phylum Streptophyta; class Magnoliopsida; order Poales; family Poaceae; genus Triticum; species Triticum dicoccoides. Next base: position 561,800,314 of record NC_041380.1, on the reverse strand, counting down.
GGGCAAGGCCAATGGGCGGGCTCCGCGAGCACGAGCGCGGCTAGGGCCTCCCGGCGGGCGCCTCGAGCACGGGCGCGGCCACCATCGGCGAGCAAGGGCGGCGAGCGGCGTTGGCGGCGTGCAGTGCGCAAATGTCAGTCAGCGCACATTACCTGTTTGTTGAAATGTCCAGAAGAAAAAGAAAAATGGAAAAAAATATAAGCACTTGAGTCATTTACAGGTGGGACCCTCGTCCGACTCAGCATAATGTCCACACAAGCACGCCACGTCAGCCTGACAGGTGGGCCCAACTTGTCAGTTTCGCTGTTTTTGCGGCCAAATCATCCCGTCAGTGCTCCGCGTTACGTATTAGGCCCAGAACTGGTGGTTTTTTGTGACCTGGCTCAAATCTGGTACTGACTTGTTACCCTAGCCCTAAGTGTGGTGGTTTTGGGTAAATAACTCTTTCAATTGCAGTTTCATTTTCAGTAGCAGATATGCAGTTATTTATCTGCTGAGTGAGCTTCAACACATCAAAATCAGTCGATACACACACCCAAACCATAACAGTGAAGTGCTCTTCAGTCCTACTATCATTATACAGGTGCTGGGTGAAAGTTGTCTTTCCAATCCCCCCCGGGCCGACTATAGGAAGAACAGAAACAGTTTGACCGTGATGTGTGCCACTTGTGATATCATTGACAATTTTCTCAAAAATGTCTCTCCTCCCGTGCAGTGTATCTTGTATAATTGTGGACCCTATGTGAGGCCGTTTTAGGGTGACAACTGTGCTGCTGCTTGGAATTTTGTTGAGCAAATCAGAGACGGGTTCACATAGGGAGTGTATTTCCTCTATCACAGACTTGATTTTGCTGGACATGGCCAGTCTGTTGAAATGTAACCTATCGACATGGCCACCATCATCAGCACTAGCAGTAGCAGAGTTGGTTGCATGCTGGTGTGAGCTATTGGCAACAGCAGTAGGAGCAGAACCATCATCTTGTGTGCGAGAGCAACAAAAGCATGAAACACAGTTACCGATGATGTGGTGAACAGCATGACGAGCATGGCGAGCATCGCCGCGGAGGCCATCGCCGAGATCCGGTGCAGCATAGTTGGTGCCGTCGAGCTGGTCCTGGATCTTGAAGTAGTGGAGCTCATCCAGCAAGTCCTCCGCCTCGTCGGCCTTCTTGCTCAGCTCCTCCAACAAGGCCTGAAGGGCGGCGACGTTGCTCACGTCCCTCCCCTCGGCCAGTTGCAGCAGCCCTTGTGTTTGCAGCAGCTTGGTTTTGATCTGCTGGGAGTTGTGGCCGAGCTCAAGGCTGTCAACGTACGCAGCCACCAGGCCCTCGGACAGCTTCGTGAGCACCTTGCCGAGGAGCGAGCTGGTCGCGCCGACGGCCGCCTCCATCTGCGCTTCGGTTCACCTTGCCGAGATGAAGTGGTTGGGACTTGGGAAGTTTTTTTTCTTATTCAGAGAGAAGTTGGGACTTGGGAGTTGAGAGCAGAGATGGTAGCTATCTATCTATGGCGCCTATATATACATACACTGGTCTTCAACCTAAAATAATCATGGAGCTTCACTCCTCGCAGGTCAGGTAATGCACTTATAATAAACTACATTTACTAAAAGCAGTGAGGAGACAAGATTTGGATCTCCTTTTTCTACAGGCCAGGCAAGGCATCTACTTCTTTTTCTTTTTCAAGCAAGCTCCCAGATCTAGGTACAAAGCACCCCACAAAAAAGGAGAATTGCAATTAGGCAAGGCATCTACTTTAGCCACATGGCATTCAACTTCCTTCTCCCGAACGCTGACCTCTGTTCGTTTTTATATGTCAGAAAAAGTAGTTTTGGATAGGGAAGCGGAATCTTCTGCAGGAGACGGGTGCTTGACGAGAAAAAATATGGTTCGATGTAAAAAGCTTAAAAAGTTGAAGTGAAGAGTAGAGATGCATATGTACTAAAGTCTCTATTTTCTATTCATTGATGAGGCTCCATATGCCACCATAGTTCATGCCCTAAGAGCATCTACAGCCGGGTGCCTCAAACCGGCCAAATGCCTGGGCGGCCTGCCCGGCCACTAACCGGTCACGAAAATCTGACCCAAACGGGCCTGAATCGCCCGGGCTGACCGGCACCCCTCATATCTGGCCCAAATATGGGCGGATATGAGGGCACCCGCCACGTAGGACTGACGGTGGGGTCCCAGGTGGAATCGCCCGGAAAGCCGGCGGTCGGACGGACGCCTCTCCGTCGCCGCGGTGTGAACACCGCGTGGCACCGCTCCAGCTCGCCGCCCGAGGCCAAATCCGGCTATTTATGCCGGCCGGCGTTCCCAACCCTAGTCCATCCACCTCCTCCTCTGCGCCGCCACTCGAGCCCGTCCACCTCCTCTTCCCCATTCTCCCACGCTCTTCGGCATCATCATGGTCCGGCGCAAGATCACGACGTACGATATGCTGACGCCGGAGCGCCCGAAGCATATCGTGGAGGAGATCCAGGCAAGGCGCGCCGCCCACATCGCTGCTAGGCTGCCTCCGGACTCATCGGAGGCAGAGGAGGAGGAGGAGTAACAGTTGAAGGAGGAGGAGGAGGGAGAGCAGCTACCGGAGCCGATGGAGGTAGCGGATCAGAAGGAGGAGGCGGAGCAGCCTGCTCCGGGGTTCAACATGGCGGAGGCGGAGTTCGCCGTCGCCCAAGCCGCAGCAATGGCGGAGCAGCAGGCCATCCTGGAGTCCATCCAGGATGAGGCTTATGTGGAGGCCAACCTGCAGTTCCTCAGGGAGGAGCAGGCGGCGTCCGACGTGCTCTTCGTCGAACTCGAGTGAAGATAGAGGAGGAGGAGGCCGGAGCGGAGTAGCCGGAGTTGTAGCTCCCGCCCATGTACGTGGAGCCGGGCACGGAGATTGTCGACATCTCCCATGAGGAGTAGCTAGATCGTGTACTACTACGTAGGTTATTTAGTTTGTATGCTTTTGTATGAATTTAAGAATCTAATATGAGATGTCCGGACGCGTCCGCGAACATTTGAGGGGTCATATTTGTATGCGGTTATAGATGCTCTAAGAGGGCTTTCATAATTCTGTAGAGGGCATCAGTATATATGCACGCAGCCGAATAAAGTAGAGTAATTCAGCTTTGCTTTAATCAGCTAAAGGCACCAAAAGTAGCGAGGAACACTATACTTTAGCCTTTGCAATAATTGGTTTGTGTGGTGCGCAGAACGCAAAGGAAGGCCGGCGCACGTGAAACCATTTGTTTGAGGAGACGGCCTGTGTGAACCCAAATCCAGTATACCTCGCATGGTGTAGGAAGAACTATTCAAGATAGACGTTTTTTGGTGTAAAAGAACTTGGTCTAAGAGCATCTCTAGCAGAGCTGCTATAATCTCAGCCTGCAAAATTGATTTATGGTTCGTCCTATTTCGATTTTGACGGGCATTTTTTGCCCGGCAAGAACAGATACTGTAAATGAAGCAATCAATCGAACCATACAGGAATAGGTGCTGGGGCGGAAGCAGCACATGCACTCCCAAAAGAAACGACAGAGAAAGAGCAAAAGAAACAATGCCGACAACGACGGATCAACAAAAACGAAGAAGTCTCGCGATCGCTGCGCCCACCGGGATCTTTCACTAGGCTCCAAAACTCCGAAGCGCCGGCACCTATCAACACCTCCAAAAAGAATCGCGACGAGGACGCCGCTGCTGCCAAGGATTTCCCCCGGTACACGACGAGGCGAGAGGAAGGGTAGCCCCTGACGCCCTCCCGGAAGGTCAGGTAGCACCCACAGGCGCCACCGCGCCAGTGTCGGTCAAGCCGACAGGGGTTTCCCCCGATCCCAACCCGCTCCTCGGGCGCTCCGGATCCAGCCACCAAACCAACCACCACCCTGCGCCAACGTGGTCATGAGGCCCCCACGCCGTCTCACCACGGCACCGCGAAGTGAGGACAGCGCGGCGAAGAATCAGAGCCGGGACTAGGGCACCAGCACCGTCGGCACGCGAGAGGGCCCCACCTCCACCGTCAGCGACGGTAGACGTCCGGACGCAATAGCAGGAGCACACCAGGCCCATGGGCCCACAGGCCCGGCCAAGCCCTCGTGGGCCCGTAAAGCTCCCGCCTTCGCGCTGCTGCAGACACGCAATCGGCGCCGACGCCCCATATCCGAGCCGCTCCTCCTCCTCCTCACCGCGCCGCAGACAACGAGGCCACGTCGGAGGGCCGGCCCGCTAGGACACAGATGGGGCCCGCCGGGCCCAGATCTGGGCCGGGGGCGCAACGTCGGCCACCCTGCAACACCATGCCGCCCCGCCGCCAAGGAGCAGCGCCGCCACCACGTCCGCCGCCGGCCACCCCGCCGGGTCACCGGACCGCCGCCAAGCCGAGCGACACCGCCGTCGCCCCCTGCCGCGGGCCAGGAGGATGTGCGCGCGGGGAGAGGAGATCCTGCTGCCGCCGGCAGCCCCCGGGCCAGAGCCGGGGGAGCCCGCCGGCGACGGCAGGGGAGAGGATGAGGGGGCAACGCCTAGAGCAGAGGCGCGGGGGCCGCCCCGGCCGCCTCCCGGGGAGGCGGCGCGAGGGCGGAAGAAGCGGCGGGAAAGGAAGGGCGGGGAAAGGGGAGGCGGATCCGGGCCGCGCGCCGGCGAGGACGGCCGAATCCCGCCGGAGACGGGCAGGGGAAGGTGGCGGCGGCGAGAGTTTCGGGAGCGGGAGCGGGTCGCGGGAGCGACCGTAAATGAACTTACAAATTAAAACTTAAGGTAAAACATGTTCCCACTACATTTAGATAGTTCGGACCTCGCCGGAGTTCATCACACACATAAACAAACTAAACCCTAAACGACGGAGGGCGGCGGCTGCTCACAGCTTCATGCCAAGGTGGTACTCGTAGGCGGACTTGTAGATGGTGTAGGCAACCTCGTACTCTGCGTGTGTCGCCTCGAAACTTGTGGCGGCGCCCTCTTCGCGGCGTCCAGCGCCTCCTTCGCGGCAAATCACGCGACCTCCGCATCGTAGAGAGCCTTCGTCGCCGGCCAGAGCACGTCATACAGCTCGTCAAAGCAGCGCCAACCGCGGCTCCCGCTGCTGTGCAAGAGGGCGCCGCAGTTGTGAGCCTGCTGGCAGCGCCACGGCTCGACAGCGTGGCCGCTGGAGCTGCCGGCCACGCACCTCCTTCGCGGCCTTCTCCCGGCATGGCTTGTCGGAGCTATGTGAAAAGTGTGGTGGAAAAGAAGAGGAAAGCGGCGGAGGGGAAGGAACGTGGCGGATATAGATGCGAGATGGGACCCTAGATTGTCCCCCTCCCCATATATATAGCAGCTAGAGGGGTTGGTTTGCCATACGCCCGTATAATGTTTACGGGGCACTGCAAATTTGGTGCACCTGTTCTGGCTCGAAAAAGCCAGATACGCTATCCCGCCCGCAAATATATGGGCCGGCAGCGGGATATATAGCGCACCTGCTAGATCCTCATCTCTAGCAGAGCCGCTATATCCATCCGGCCTGCAAAATAACGGCATATACGGTAAAGGACCAGAAAAATAGCCCGAACATGTACCGTATATCCGACTGGCCCGCAAAATTTTGTAGGGCGAGTTGTAAAAAACGCTCTCCGCCCGCCAAATCTTGCATTTTCCCTCCTCCATTTTCTGCTCGCCCTATCCTATCTGTGATTTTGCGGGAGGGAAACTACCCCTCTTCTGCGCCGCCCTCATGCGTCGTTGCCACCGCAATTCCATTCGCCCCCGCATCGTCTCGCCTCCGCGTCGCCCCCAATCGCCGCCATGGAGCTGCTGTAGGCACCAACCTGTGTTTTCCATTCGCCAGTGGCCTAATCGGGGCCTCCTCGTCCTCCCATCGTCGCCACAGGCACGAGGCGGTGCCCGCCGCTGTGCAACTTCCGTCAGCCACCGGCGGGAAACAGAAGCGGCAGGGCAGCCACGTTATCCATGGAGCCATGGCCGCCGCCACACCACTGACACTGCCTCGTGCCCCATGTCCCTCCTATGGCCGCCTCCTTTGTCCCCTCCGGCGGTCATGCAAAGACGCAGGCGAAGGGCCCCAAGAAGAAGAAGGCGGCGGCGTGAGGCGGGGCCCCTCCTCCACCCCCTTTGGTCGTCAATGAGCTGGTCAATCCCTTCGACTCCACTGACGCCCGCAACGTGCTCGATGAAATGCTAGAGAGGTAAAAAATCGCTCCGATCAAATTTGATTGAACATTGCAACAGATTCTTGGTGTTCCAGTCATTTGATTTTGTAGCTACCATGTTGATCCAACATATAGCGAACTGTTGGAGGAGAACGTGGTGGACTTGAATGCGCCACTTGATGATCTTAAATCAGGAATGCAACTGCAAGGCTAGTCCTTTCCGGAGATAGAGGAGAAGGATGACGATAATGACAAAGTGGAAGAGCTTCATGAGGAGGAGATGCTAGCCAAGCCAATTTCAGGAGAAGGTCCAGAAACTACACCGAGGTGGAGGATGCTTGCTTGATTCAAGCATGGGAGAGTATGTCTCTCGAAGCAGTGACCAGCAAAAATTAAAATGGCAAGAAGTATTGGCAACGCATTGAAGACAAATATCACAAGATTGTGCCGGTTCCTTCGGGCCGTTCCTTGAATAACTATCAAGAAAACATGTAGCCGTTGGAGTGGTTGTTTGATCCAAGTGAGAAATGTTCCCTCTAGTGGATCCTTTGCAAGATGGAAACCCTTTGACAAGATGGAAGCGGGCTCTGGCGACGCGTCCCCCTGCACAGCGACCGCCGCGCCCGGCGCCCCTGCCCTCCCCAGCTCCTCGGCGGCGCTCCCGCCGTCCCCGCCTTCGCCGGTGTCGCCTCACCCTGCCCCTGCCGAGGTTGCCCCTGCCGCCCCGGCGCGAATTCGGTGGGCTGACCTAGTCGAAGAGGAAGCCGAGTCCTCCCCCGCTGTCCCCTCCGTCTTGCGGCCTCCCCTCCCCTCTCCGGCCCCTTGTCTTGTCGCGCCGCCCTGTGTGGCCGGTCGCTCAGCCCCCCTCGTGCGGGGCTCAGCTACTGGCTCGCGGCAGCCGCCATAGACCCCGCCGCTGAGCTCTGCTCGGGCGCCCGGGAGACAAGGTGCGGCCTGGCGAGGTGGAGGAGTGCGCCAAAGCCGCCAGCGCTCCTGGGGCGTCTTCAGTCGTTCCGAGGTGGGGCGGGCACGTGCTTCCTGGCGCCGCCCCCTGGCTGGCTCCTTTGCTCCGGCATCGCCCCCTCCGGTGGCTCCTCTCGTCGGCGACCATTCGAACCCCGTCGCCCGCTCCTCGCCCTTCCGGCCGTTCATCGCGGCTTTCGGCTCATCCTTCCTCCCCGGCGACCCTGGCTCCCGTCCGGTGGCGGCACGCAGGCGTCGGCGCTTGCGGTGGCGGCCGCCAGTCGAGGGAAAACCCTCTGGGTGGTTGCCCCGTTCTGCCCCCTAGGCCCTGCCTCGGTGGGTCGTGGCCTGCTGGGCCGTAGTCCGACGCAGCACTCGTTGGCTCTGACTGGGCCTAGCTCTTGTGGGCTGGGCCGCCCAGGTCTGGCTGGGCTCCCCCCGTGCCCTAGGCCCACCCAGCCATCCCCTAGGGTTTGGCTTCCATGCGGTCTCCCGAGAGCCTCGTCCCCTCTTCCAGCCGCCACCAACACGCAACCTCCTTCCTCCCCGACTCCCCCGCCCGGCTCGCCGCCCCTGCCCCTTGCCTTGCCGGCCTCCGTCCCGGTTCCTCCCCCTCCTTCCTCCGTCCCGGCTCCTCCTCCTCCTCCCACGGTGCGGCCTACAATGAAGCGTGAGTGGGAGGACGGCGAGGCCAGGCACAAGCGGAGGTTCGACGACCGGCGCGACCCTCCCCGCCCCTCCCCGGATGCGCTTCGTCGTGAAGAAGAACTCCGGCGCGAGCTGCGCGAGCTCCGGGACGGGCGTCGCGATGATCGTCGTTCCCCTGGCCGCTCCGACTGGCGCGGGCGCTCCCGCTCGCCCCCGGCGGCTGCGGGGACTGGCGCTCCCAGCGCTGCTCGCTTTCACCTCGACGCGGCCGCAGTCCGTCGCCTGCTCACACACCCCAGCCACCGTCCCCTCGTCCCCAAGCTCCTTCGCCGCCTACCGAGGCCAGGAAATACGTGCCGCCCCACGCGGCCGCATCATCAGCTTCGACCTCCGGAGGCGCTGCGGGCGGTGGACCACCTCGTGGCCGCCAAGGGCCGAATAAGAAGAATAAGCGCCACAGTCAAGGTCGGGGCAACCCGGCTGCCCCTGCCTCGCTCGCCCCGGGCTCTTCGGCCGCCCCGGGGCCCGTCTTTGGCCTCCCCCGTCCCGTGCTTCAATTGCGGGGTGGCGGGTCACTCCCAAGTCAACTGCGTCAACCCCGAGTGTTGCTACATCTGCAAGGACCCGGGCCACCCCGCCCTTCTATGCACGGATAGACCGTTTCTGACCTCTGAGCTCATGATGTATGGCCACGGCATCGAGGGGTTGAGATTCTTCCACCTCGAGGTCCCCGACATTCCTCCACCCACCCCCTCGCTCCAGGCGATTGTCACAATGGAGGATGGGGTGGCCTCCCCGGAGATGATCGAGGCCGAGCTCAACCACCTCTACCGGCGCCAGTGAGATTCGGTGGTCACGCCTACCGCCGGCAACATCTTCACTGTGATCTTCCCCGACGCCATCAGCTATGGCTATGCCACCTGTAGCGGCCAGATCACCCTCGCCCTCAACCAGCTCGTCATCGCCATCACCGAGCTGGTCCTCGACCCTAAGGTGGTGGTCGTCTTGGACACGACTTGGATCCTTGTGGCCGGTCTCCCAGACATCACTCGGTCTGAGCCCGTCATCCGCCAGATGTCCTGGATCCTGGGCAAGGTGGTGGCGGTTGACGAGCTTTCCCTCAGCAAGGAGGAGGTCCGGGTCAAGGTCAAGTATTTGAACTCCACCAAGCTCCGTGTCACCGTCCGGGTGTTCTTCAACGACCAGGGCTTCGACCTCCGGATCACACCTGAGCCCCCCAACCACGTCGGCCGCCCTCGCTACTTCGACGATGGTCCTTCCCGTGACAACTCGGGGAACGGCGGAGACTACCACGGCCGCCATCACCCCCGCTCTCACCGCTCTGACGATGACGTGGGTTCTGACGACTCACCCTCCC
>NC_041380.1:561741062-561790737 GCF_002162155.2 Triticum dicoccoides | reverse complement strand
ACAAGGCCGCCAGGCCGCGACTACCTCCCTGACCACGGCGGCAGTGCCCCTGGACGACTCTGCGGACCCGGTGCCCGAGGCCTTGGAGGGAAGCGACGCTTCCAGCATTGGTCGGGTTGTCTTCCCGGCCTCCTCGTCGCACTCCCCTGCCGTCCTCTCCACCAACTTGCCGGACATGGGGGAGGCGTCGGCCCCTTCCCCGGCTGCTCCAGGTCCCCTCGCGGACGATCCCCCGCCGGCTGTGGTGGCCCCCGAGCCCGGCGCCACAGACCCAGAGGACGACCCGGTCGACGCCGGCTCCCTTGCCCTCGGCCCCATCAACTCCGTCGAGCTGGTCACGCCAGCCCCTCCCGTCGACCCTCCAACCTCTCTGGGGTTTGGAGGTGGTGGAGGAGGAGGTTTTAGAGGAGGTTTTGGAGGAGGGTTTGCATTCGACAATGATGGTGGTGGCGTTGGGTTTGGAGGTGGAGGAGGAGGTGGTGGTGATGCTTCGGCCAACGGTGGTGAAGATGCTTCAGCCTGTGGTGTTGATCCTTCGACCGGTGTTGATGCTTCGTCCATCCCAAATGATGGTGAAGATGGTGCTCGTGCTATGGCCGGTGGGCGGGGGAGGGGGGGGGATGTTGGCAACAATGATCATGCTTGATTTGATCATTCCCGAATGTGCTTCGATCATGTTTCATTTTGTTTGAGTGCATATTCATAGCGATAAACTTGCTACCTCTTGATATTGCACATGATTTTGGATGTGAACTGTTGCGGCATGCTTATTTTCTATCAATTGTGCGCATCAATTTGATGCCTAGATCATGTTAATATTTGTGGATAAAACATTTGTGGTACCGAGAGGGCTCCAGCGCAGAACGCATACTGTATTTTGCGGTACAGGTTTTACAGTATCTGTTCTGCCGAAGACCTCGCGGGCCTGCAAATCCGTATAAGTATTTTATGGGTTAGAATAATAGCGGCTCTAAGGGCATCTCCAACGCTAGCCCACAAAACGGACACCGCGTCCAACTGCTAACAGGGAAGGCCAGTCTGCGAACACGGACGCGGGAGCCAGACATCCAACGCTATCCGCACATATTTCAAGCTGTATTTAAATCAGACAAAATTAATGCAAACCAGCTGATTTTCATACAAATCAAACGAAGACATTTACATTTCAGACATATTTCAACTAAAGTATAGCGGACTAGGCTTGTCTAATCAAACCTAGTCTAATGCCGGCAACGAGAGATCTCCATTCACGCGACATGTCTTCCCTATGTTCGGGTCTGTCGCTTGCCCGCCTGCAGCCTCGCCCATGGTACTGATGGCCTGGAGCAGCGACGGAGGTGGAGTGGTGAGTTGCCTGGCTCGTATCTGGTGGGCTCGATGAGCCACTCAGACGGCTTTTATGCCGGAGAACTTCTTTTCCTACTTGTCGGATGTCATGGTGTAAGGAGGAGATGGGGAGCGGAGGTGTGGTGCGGTTCTTGCCCAGCGTCTGGCATCGTTTAAATAGCGGGCGGACGCGAGCCAACCAACATTGTATATAATGCCCGCCCGCTCGCGGACAGACATGTGGCCGAAATAGGTTTCTCGGCACACACGCATGTTTAATGGAGGTATACGAGCAGTCTGAAGCCGTTTGAATGCAGCGAGGAGGCGTGTTCTGCGGGGCGTGCCACGCGCAGCGCTCTCGGCCGGCGCGCCGCTTCAATGCCGGCCGTAAGAGGTCGGGTCCGCTCTAGGCCGGTGTCAATGTGAAGCGGCGGCCCTACCAGCAGCATAAACGCGGGCAGCAGGCGTCTGACGGGATAAGGTTGCTTTATATTCCTTTAGTTTGTTATCTAGGTTGTTAACTGATGTCAGGAAGGTATTATCTTCCTGCACATGTTAGGATCTCGGCAAACAGTGGCCGGCCTTCTCTGTTTGCTAAGGATCTTCGCCACACTAGCAGCCAGATCTAGGAGTGTGTCACTATATTCATCTTTAAGCACCATAAGTCACCATCTCAGGTTCAATCACTTAGACTGTCATCTGAACAAGGAGCACGCTCTGTAAATTAAAAATGTTGAAACAAGTGGTCTTGAGAATTCATAAGGAAAGGATGTCATGATCAGGGGAAATTTCAGTAATGAAGTTGCCAATGCTGAGAGAACTTCTAGACAAGGAATTAGTCTTTGCATCGATTTTCTTTTCACCACTCAATGAAATTTCCGCCGAAGCAAAGTTTTGTTCTACTTCTACTAGAGATGCAAGATGGATTTAGAAAAACTGACAGTGTTGAATTCCATGATGTTGGACTGATTATGTGGAGGCCACTAATTAGTAGTGATGGATTGGATTTGTTTGAGGAGGGGGGCGCTATGTCAGTAGTAACACAACGTGATCATTGAGAGAGATGACAAGAGTATGTAGTTTGTACTACTGCGTGTCGGCGTGTGCACCAAACTCTGAAATGTATTTGCTGCATGATTTGGTACACAAATAAAAACTCAGCAGGGCTTCAGTTTGTATATGCTTCTAGATTTCAGAGGCTGTAATTATGAAAACTGATTTTCTTTCTACTAGAGAGGAAGAGGATGGTGCGAGCTCTACAGCAGAACAAGGGGAAGTTAAGGATTGGAGGCATGTGTTGTTTCTTTTCAGTTTCTTTAGTGTGGGAACGCGTTCAAACCAGTCTGCCAAGTGTTGATAGTTACATTATATTTGATTGATGATCAGCAGAAGAAAATGATTTATCAAATCCGTCATTCATGTCAACAGTGATTTGTCTAAACTGTTGCAGGTTCATTAGCATGTTCCAAACTGTTGTAGGTAAACAAGAACGCAGTGAAGAAGAGAGGACGTACAGAGTTCGCCACCAAGGATGTGGACGACGCCCTCGAGGCGGGGTGCAGGGCGCGCTGGCGCAGAGGTGCCTGCCCCTGCCGGAGGCCTCCGCCCCGCCGCCTCGGACACCCGGCGGAGGGCAGGCCGGGGTCGTTCGACGGGAGGCGGCCAGACTAGCAGTGGGGGCGCGGCGGCGATCGGAGGAGAGAGCGGCTCGGGCCAGGGTCTCCCGCGACTGGGGGCGGCGGCGGCCTCCGCGGCTAGCAAGCCGGCCTCGGCTCCAAGTGCTGATAGTTATATCTGGCTCGTTTATGCCTGTAAGCCGGCCTCGCAAGCCGTCCCGAGCGCGATTTTAGGACTTTGTTTTTCGCAAGCCGAAAATAGAACCAGCCTCGGCTCTGAGTTTTTCCGACCTTTCCCGAGCCGAGCATCCTCCACTTGCACTCATGCTTCATGGCCTCTCCCTTGCTTTTTTTTTCTTTTGAAAAAGGTGTGTATTATATTAAATAATCAACATAGGTTCATTACAATCATCATCGACCAGTCGCAACACGCAGGCTGGAACTGAACCGATCAACACACCCTTACTCACACCACTCCTACCAAAACTAGTGAGAGCGTGGGCAACCCTATTGCCATTTCTAGAGATCTTAGCAATAGTAAAATCAGGGAGTTGGCCCAGCAAACTCTGAATTTCCCTACACAAGCTACCAATGGGAGATCTATTAAAGTCCTTTGAAGAAATTTGTTGGATGACATTCACACAGTCGCTCTCAATAACTACTGGCCGGTCTACGAACTGCATGGTATCTCGGATTCCTTCAAGACAGGCTTCAGCTTCGGCCGCCTCAGCACTAGCACAGTTAGTGATTGTGTTCCAAGCAGATTCAATCACCGCGCCATTTGTATCTCGTAGAACCGCCCCCCAAGCTCCATGGTTTGTCTCCTGAATAAAGCTTGCATCAACATTTAGTTTGAGCCAACCTGAGTTAGGTCTTGCCCATTGATAATCTGCAACTCTCTGTTTAGTCTCACGGAATGAAATGTCTGGCATCACTTTTCCTTTTCCTTTAAAGTCAGGTAGCGACTGTCCCGCTCTGATCGCCGCATAGGAGCTAGCATAACTTTGTAGGAATTCTGCTGATGCCTTTATTGTATCTTTCCCGTCACCAAATATAATGTTATTTCTCAGGTGCCATGCTCGCCACCAGATGAAAAGGAGGTGTGTACGCTCCTCCTCATTCGCCTTATCAAGAGTTAGAAGGACCCACTCACGCCCCGTACATGTAAGATCAGTGTCCCGGGGAAGGTTCCAGACCTCACGCATGGTGTCACGCAGGGCTTTAGCTTTTGTGCATCTCATGACTGCGTGATATCCATCTTCTGGTTCCATCCCACAGATAGAGCATGTAGGGAATAGCTCCAACCCTTTCTTATGTCTACTTGTCTGAACTCCGAGTGATTCCGTCGCCAGTCGCCACCCAAAATTTCTAATCTTGGGAGGAACATTTGCTTTCCAAAGCACGCTCCAAATCTTTCTTTCTCCAGTTGGCGCCGTACTGCTTTGTCCGAAATCTCGATTCGCCTCCTTGTCATTAACGGCTAGCCTGTACGCACTGCGAACCGAAAAGACACCTGAGCGTTCAAAGTGCCATGCTATAAAATCCTCAGAGGTAGACTGTGGGAGGCGAATTTTTAGCACTTCGTCAACATCATGAGGTAGTAATATTTTCCTAATCAGTTCCTCATTCCATGTCCTTGTCACTGGATCGATCAGCTCGGAGACCCACTTTATCCTAGTATGAGATTGTTTCCCAGTGATTTTTAAATTTCCCCTTGGGATCCAATTATCTCTCCACACTCTGACTTTATCACCTACACCAATCCTCCAAACGATGCCTTTCTTAAGGAGATCCAAACCATGACAGATTCCTTGCCAGCACGGTGACGCGTTCTGGATAAAAGCAGTATCAGCAAGATTGCCATGTGGGTAATATTTTGCCTTTAGCAGTCTCGCACATAAGCTGTCCGGATGGAAGAAACGAGTTTGTGTCAAACGCCTGAACGATCACACCGCAAGTAATGTGAGCTCGGTAAACATGTGCTTACCACTTCTGACGCTGGCACATCGTCAATTTTGAGCTCTAGTAAGGGCGTACCCAAATGCTGAGAGCTCACACACAGTGTGGACTCCGGGGGCAAGGGAATTTATAGACGTATTTGCCTTGCTTTTTTCTGCAAAGAGGTTGTCTTGAACTCAGGAATTCCAGGACACAAGTGGAGATATTTTACCACTTTTGAGCTTTCTTAGTAAAAAAGAACAAACAGAAAAGGAAGATTGGCCTACTAACCTTTTAAATGGTCACTGCAGGACTCGGAGGCTTGACTCACTCAGAATATCAGGATAAATGTTGCTTTTACTGTTACCATTCATATAGAGGAGCTATGTCCTGAATGCCAACTGTGAAACTCACAGTTGGTTGTAATCGTTCTGCAGAGAGTAATGAACTTATGGTCAGAAAATGGATGAGGCAAGGGAACTCATGAATATATGTGCTTAATAATTACCTAAAACTGTGAAGGATGCCGGTGAAACGTCAGCTCATATGCAATCAACCCAAGATGGAAGTTGGTTACCACAGCATCAGTACTTGTCGGAACATAAACCTGCTTGTAGCACAGACTGATTAAGTCCATGAACAGAGAATCATCACACACACTGATATTGTAAGAAATGTGTTTTAGCATTACCGAAAAAGGCTTTCGCCCCGCTTTATAAATAACCGGCAATGTTTCTGTAACACGAAGATTACTGATAATTATCATATTGCACACCAGCAGAAACCATTAAATTAGTCAGTATGGCATACTATGCTATGGAAAAATTATTACATTAAGTTTTTCACAATATTTGTTTTGTCTTACAGTTTTAAAACTTTGAAATCTCTACCGGTTAAACACAGAAGCAATGCTTAGGAATATCATAGTTATAGACAATGGATCTATGTCCTTGTCACAACCAAATGGATAGTCTGGACCGAAACTGAAATTAATTGTCCTTAATCTGGTTACCTTGTCCCCATTCAAAAGGAAAATCTTATTTGCACATAAACATGATAGTGCTAATTTTGTATGCGTGACAGAACATGAAGCCGTAGTAAGAGTATTAACTTATGATGGGCAAAGTTTAAAAGAATCATGATGGGCTAATGCAAAGGTCGTTATTTAATCGATGTTGCTAATCATTAGTCCTGTGAAAACTTCTTATGTTCAGTCACCTAAATGCTCCAAGATTTATTTTGTTTGATTTGATACATTTCCCGTAACAAGATATTTTCTGTATGCAATCTGTCCCTTCAAAGAATGTTGTCACGATACAAGCAAAACATATAGAAAATGCTGTCACGTAACCGAAATAATACATGTTACTAGATTTTCTCTTCAAATGATAAAAAAAAAGTTGACATGTCAAATTCGCTGTCATGTTACACTCATTTACAAAATGTAACCACGCTAAAAGTTTTTTTTCTGATCCCCTTGAAAATATTGCTTGATTATCATTATGTTACAATATTTTTAAGTTTCATGCACTGATACAGTGCCAATATGGCAGGAATACATAGCAAACTAGCAATATGCCTTCGTAGTGTCAATTGATACTTCCAAAGTGCATTGCTTCCTTCTATGTTAAATATTCAAATATGAAGTCAATGATGCCTACTTAAGAGTTATGAGTGACCTATTACCTCCTAGTATAGGTAGTAGATCACCATGTTCAATCTAAACTGTTGGATCAAAAGGAATGAACAGTCTAGAATAGTTGAGGAGCATCTTAAAATTTCTCTGCAACAGCCCAGAATAGTTTAGGAGCATCTTCAAATTTCTCTATCATTCCATAGAAAAAGGTCAGTTAAGAATTATAGGGAGGTCGTATGTGTGTAAATACAGAAACACTGGACATACGTACCATTGATTGTCCCGAATTATCGTGGCAAAGTATCAGCAGGCTGGACACTGGAATGTGATGTCATTCTAAGCTTCAGAAAGCTCATACACTTGATCATTCAGAGGGAAATGAGAAATAAAACCAGATCCTACACCTTCACTTCGTATTGCCGCTTACTTGAAAAAAAACGAGTTTCTTCATTTTGTTGATACCTGACAGCTAAAGGTAGGTGCATCAGTATGCATGTGGTAGAAGCATTATGAGAAGATAGGTGCTACTTGATACTTACTTTTCAATCAAAATTGGCAAGCACACAGGATCAATAATTCAAATTAAAAGCAGAACTAGAGGCAAATTTGCAGAATCGATCTGATTTATTGAAAAAAAAGGACCAATTATTCACAAGCCTGCTTCCTGTCCTGAAAGAAGATAGCAGAATGCATGGCATTAAATTTTGATACATAAGCAACTAGATTGCAGATTCAGAGGTGCAAATTGCTTACCTGATGAGATTATGTTAAAAAAAGGTAAATAAAAATAGATAGATTCATCTATAGGTCCATCGATCAGCTGTCGCCTTAGTCTTTGTATTTACCATGCAGCTGGCACATGAAAGGTGTAATACATCATTTCAGAAGTATGTGCGGAACAAAAGCTACCACGCTTCCTGCATAAGAAATTTAACAGTTCTGGTTAGAAAAAAGGAAGCCGCATAAGAATAGATTATAGGGCAGCTGTATGTGTAGATACAGAGATACAGAAGTCATGAATGGAATGTGAATGAAATCATATAAATCATAGATGTAGAGCTTGCAGCGAAGTGGGGAAGCCCTGCTCTGGCAACCATCGGAGTTTGGGACAACTGAGGATTACTAATTCTTTGAGAGAAGAAAGGCGATGTAATCCTTGAGGGAGGGACTGCAGAACCGTGCAGCGATAAAATTCTAGTTTCTCGAGGGAGGTGAGGAGCTGAAGTGCATTCTCTTGCTCTTCCGTGAAGCCTTTTGCCCGCTTATCAACATAGAATTGCAATACGTGGAGGGTGGCGGAGAGGTGGTTGCAAATGGGGGCAACAAGAACCGCCGAGATGCTATCCACATTCAGTTTCTCCAACTGGAAGGAACCCGCATCCATTAATTTGGTCCTTGCTACCTCTGAGAGAAGATCTGCTGCTAGAGAGTTGCCGTTCCAGTTAAAGACCTCCAATTCCTTGAGGTTGACTGTGATGAGAGGATTAAACCCATCCATTGTTAAATTCTGATAGCCTACTAGCCTTAGATGGGTGAGAGACGTGAGGTTTGAGAGCAAAGCCATTGACGACATGCTTGACTCTCCGATAATATTTAGTTTCCTGAGGGAAGCAGGGAGAGGATTGGTCATCAGAGCTCCTCCTGCTTCTCCCATGGGCCACCGAGACAACAACTTGCCGCATTCAAATATTTCTAATGACTGGAGCGACGTGCTGTCATGGAGTCCTCCATCCTCCGCAGGCAGAAGAACCAGGCCATTCGAGCACCCGAAGCTAAGTGTCCGCAGTGAGCTAGATGATGGGAACTGTATTGCTTGTTCCTCATCGTCTTCACTGCCATATATCTCCAGTTCAGCAAGAGCTGGGGAACTATTGAAGACTTTTGACAAGAATTTTCCGGTAAAATGAGAAACATCTACACTGAGACTCTCAACTTTATCCATGTTGTGGAAGACAAGACTGCCATCCAGTTCTCCAAAGAACATGCTGTCGCATCTTCTGACATCTAGTTTTCTCATGGATTTAAACTTTTCAAGGTATGTCCACGAAATGTGTGATACATCTCCAATTTGCATATCATCTACTTCACCCACATTGTGGAAGGCCAAGGCACCAGAATACTTGCTAACAACAAATTCTTTTCCATGGTAAGACAACTTTTCTGAACCCTTGTTAACAGCAAAATTTGTTAGTGTGGAGGTGTGAGGCATGGGGGGCAGAGACAACTTGGGGCAACCATTAATGCGAAGCCTGCACAAACTGGCACAAGAGCACTCCGAGAAGGGCATCACACATAGATTGGGACAATTGCTGCAATCGATGCTTTCAAGACTTGGAAACATATGGCAATTATGCTCCACAACCCACTCCACAAGATCTGACAAGTCATGAAACAATACTTTCTTCAACTGCATAAGACATTTGCCTGTAACACCACCATAGTTAGGACCAAACTGACATCATATCTAGTTAGTCCAGAAATGCTCTTCAAGCTGAGTTCCCTGAGATATGGCAGGTGCCCAAAAGGTGGAAGGGTTCCCCAAGACACGCCGTGCAAATGGAGAGTCTCCAAATTGTCCACCCGTATCTCAGGATACAACCAACTAGGACAAGTGGTACCACCATGATTCATGATGCCAAGTGTTGTAAGGTTAGAGTGTGGTTGAAGAGCATCAAGAATATCAGCATCTATATCAGTTGGTTGCGCTCTGCCCCAAACTAATGTCAACTCTTTCAAATCCCTTTTCAACACCAATTTGGCGCCACTAGCTTCTTCCTTGGATGCCACATTTTCAAGATTATGTATACTGAGTGCTCCCCCAAGCTCTCTCAATTCCCCCAACTCTCTTAAATCAAATCCAACACTTTCTTTCTTAACATGGAATTCTTTCAGCTCATGTAGATGCTTCATCTTTCCAACCTCAGGAACATTGGAGTGGAGTTCTTTCTTAGCAAGAAAATCGCGTAAATTCACAAGGCGGCTAATGTCCTTAGGCAAATTAGAACTACCGTACCAACTACTTAGGTCCAAGAATTTCAAGTGATAAAATCTGGATAGTGTGCTAGGTAAAGTCATTTCTGTGACATTGGGTGATCGAATTTGCAGGTACTGAAGGTGGATAAGTTTTGAAAAGCTTCGTGGCAGAGATTCAAGGGACTTCACTGCTATAACTAGGATGCGCAGGCCTTTTGTTTCTTTAAACGTATCTTTTAAGATCTCAACGATTCTTTCTTCATATTCTCTAAAAATCATCAATGTCCGTAGATTTACAATGTCTATCCTTCCTTTTAGTTTACCCATTTCTTCCCTAAGTTTTTCATCATATCTATTCTCTATGGTGATGGATAGGTGCCGAATAGATTGTGGGATAGCCTCAGCTCTAACATCTAGATCACTTATATTGAGGCATTCTTGTGCAGAGACAATCCGAGATAGCACATGCATTAAATCATGCATTACATAGTATTCATGAAAAGGAGGATATTTAGAAACCTCCTTCATGAGAAAACCATTTTCCATTAGATCTTCCATGTAATTCTTATCGCTTCGGTGGCTAGAGTCTATGATGCCTATTGCAATCCAAAAACGATTAATTCCTGAAGTGCTAAACCTAAAATCTTCAGGATAAAGGGAAAAATATGAGAAGCATTTTTTCAGATCGAAAGGGAGGTAGTCGTAGCTAATTTTCAAAGATGGTATAATATCATTATCAGTTTTCTGGTTTCGCCACTCATGATTGTGAAGAACTCCATTCCAATGTTCCCGGGAAAGATTTTTCTTCAATAGTCGACCAACTGTTTTGGCTGCTAGTGGGAAGCCCTTTAACTTGCTTGCAATTTCTCTTGCAATACAAGCTAAGTCATCTTCATAATCCCTGGGCTTATGTTCACCAAATATACATGCTTCAAAGAATGTGAAGAAGTCATTAGACTCCAAGCCTTGCAGTTCTACTGAATCAACTGTTTTCATCATTCTTGCTAGTTTTGGGAATCGAGTTGTGACAAGTATCATGCTGCCTTTGGCATCCCCTTTTGTGAATGGAGCTAGCAAGGTTTTCCACTCATCCTCACTATCGCATTTCCATATATCATCCAAGACAATTAAGAACCTTTTGGTCTTCAGTCTCTGCGCAATGGATTTTTGAAGTCTGTCTAGATTGGTTGTTTCAATTGCAATTTCATTGTCAGTTGCAGGTATGCAGTTAAGAATCTGTTGGGTGAGTTTCAACACATCAAAATCAGTTGATACACACACCCAAACCATAACAGCAAAGTGCTCTTCAGTCCTACCATCATTATACAGGTGTTGGGTGAAAGTTGTCTTTCCAATACCCCCCGGGCCAACTATAGGAAGAACAGAAACAGTTTGACTGTGATGTGTGCCACTTGTGATATCATTGACAATTTTCTCAAAAATGTCTCTCCTCCCGTGCAGTGTATCTTGTATAATTGTGGACCCTATGTGTGGCCGTTTTAGGGTGACGGCTGTGCTGCTGCTTGGAACTTTGTTGAGCAAATCAGAGATGGGATCACACAAAGAGTGTATGTCATTTATCACTGACTTAATTTTTCTGGACATGGTGACTCTGTCGAAATGTAACTTATCGACATCGCCATCATCATCAGCACTAGCAGTAACAGAGTTGGTTGCATAGTGGTGTGGGCTATTGGCAACAGCAGTAGGAGCAGAATCATCATCTTGCGCACGCGAGCAAGAAGAGCATGGGAACCAGTTACCGATGGTGTGGCGAGCAGCATGGCCACCATGGCGAGCATGGCCGCGGAGGCTATCGCCGAGATCCGGCGCCGCATAGTTGGTGCCGTCGAGCTGGTCCTGGATCTTGAAGTAGTGGAGCTCATCCAGCGAGTCCTCCGCCTCGTCGGCCTTCTTGCTCAGCTCCTCCAACAAGGCCTGCAGGGCGGTGACGTTGCTCACGTCCCTCCCCTCGGCCACTTGCAGCAGCCCTTGTGTGTGCAACAGTTTTGTTTTGATCTGCTGGGAGTTGTGGCCGAGCTCAAGGCTGTGGACATACGCGGCCACAAATATTTAACTAACAAAAGCTTAAAATTTCATATTGTCCATAGTTGTGTGTAGGACCAAGACGACGACTATAAGAGGACCTTTGGAAAACTTGTCTTTGCAAAGTGCTTGAAGCAGCAGCATATACGCGTGCAGCCAAATGATGTAGGGTAATTTAGCTTTGCTTTAATGATCAGCTAAAGTCACCAAAAGCAGGGAGGAACACTATAATTAGATTTTTAGCCTTTAAAATAAACTACACTTTCTTTACTAAAAGCGGTGATGAGATACGATTTGGAGCTGCTGGTGCACTGCTAGCTACCTCCTTGCAGGTCAGGTAAGGCATCTGTCAGCTCCGCCACAGTGGGGATCAAACCCGCACAGCCGCGGCGCTCGCAATCCGCAATCCAACCGACCCAGCTCGCCGCCAACTCCCATCTCACCCCTCCACCAGGTTTCGCCGTTCTTCCAACCAAGCTTTGCAGTTGCCATAGCTATTACAACCGCAACATCAGCCACCATAGTCGTTACAGCCAAGATCTGGTTCACATCAAAGTATAGGAAAGCAGTTGCGGAGTAGCTGATCGTCCCAGCCTCTAGTAGCCGGATTTATCAAATCCGTCATTCGTGTCAAAAGTGAATGTCTAGAGTGTTGCGGGTTAATTCGCATGTTCCAAACTGTTGTGCCCTAGGAATTACTGCTACTTGTGTGCCTTCGAATATTTGATTGCATCAGGGGACATTAACATACGTAGAAGATGGAGTGAATTGCAAGAAACCACCACATTTGGGGCTTATCTTGCAGAAAACAACGTGGTCGCTAATCATTTGCAAAAGTCACCGCGGATTCAGTAACAGTTTTGCAGATTGCACTGAACATGTAATTCCACGCGGTTGAGGGCGTTTCCGACATGGGGGGCCCAATATGCGTGACGTGGCGTAACGGACGCGCTGACGGCGCCGTTTGAGCGTACATCTTGTCGAGCCGGACCGACCGACCGACGGCGCCCGACCAGACCAGATCTGCTCCGTCCTCTCCCTCCAGCTCCAATCCATGGCGACGACGAAACCTAGCGGCGGGGGAGTTGCTACCGGTGGGGATGCTCCGAGCGGCGGTGCTGGAGATCCACCAGAGTTCTGCGGGAGCTCCAATCCGTCGAGCGTGCTGCCTCTTCCCCAACCGTCGTCGCCGCCGAAGTCGTTGGAATACGCGACGGCTACTGCGTTCACCCAGGTGGTGAAGGCCAATCCGACGGGCAGCCACCATTTTGCCTCCTCCTTCGGCGGTGTGGAGTAAGTCATCCTCCTCCTCCTTTGTCATTTCCCCGGTTGGTATTCTAGGGTTAGGGTTGTAGTGTTAGGGTTCTATGGTTGGTGTTCTTGGGTAGTTGTAGTACGGCTAAGGTTGTAGTGTTAGGGTTCTAGCATTAGGGTTAGTGTTAGTTGTTAACTAAATTTTCAGTAAACTGTTAACTGTGTACTGAATTTATTGAACATTGTATATTGTTAACTGAATTTTTTGAAGACTGTTAAGTGGATTTTAACACTGTTAATTGAGTTTCTGTTGCCAATAATTTTAACTCTGTTAACTAAATATTGTGAACACTGTTAATTGTTAACTGAATTTATTGATAATTGTATGCTGTTAACTGGATTTTAACACTCTAAACAAAATTTATGTTGCCACCAATGAGACCTCTTAACAATAATTGTGAACACTGTTAAATGCATTTTATCTGAATTTGTAGCTTGGATGATGAAGAATGGGAAGTGAGGTTCCATTTCCTAGACAGGGATAACTTGGAAAGAACAATCTGTTTATCAGACATAACCTTCTGGAATCTCATTGCCCTAATAGAGGTAGAAGGCTATAGTTCAAGGGATTTTATGTATTATGTTAGAGATCCATGAGTTGGTGTGTTAGGAATGGAAGAATTAACTGATGATGACAAGGTGGAAGAAATGTTGGATGACATAGCTAGTAAAGGAAAGAATGTTGTTAACATTATAGTTATGAGAAGTGATGCACCTAGACCAGTTGATTTGAACATTCGACATGCTTATGAAGAGCAGGTTCCTTTGTCAGAAATAGGTGTACCAGTTGTCTATGAGGTAGACAATTCAGGAGTTCTTTTCCCCAGTCCAGTGAAACCCCAACCACAGCCAGTCCAAGTAATGAACACACAGGAGAGCTCTTGTTTGTTGAAGCAAAAGGGCCCAAGTGAACCTGAGTTTGCTTTGGACAATGGTAATGAGAGGCATGAGTATTTCATGGAGATAGACTAAGAGCAAGAGCACATTGAGCAGATGATGGAGCAGAAAAGAAATGAAGAAATTCAGAGGTACGGGAGTAATATGATACAAAGAGAGAAGTACAAGGCAACAAAAAGAAAACTCCCACAGCTGCTTGCTGAGGAGTTCACTGATAGTGAAAGTGAGGATGAAGATCTTGAAGATGAGGACATATTGGCTAGGTTGGAGGCAATGAAGAGGCATAGGGGTGATCCACTACATCACTTTGAAGGAGACACTGATGTAGAAGAGCTATATGGACCAGATGAGGAGGAGGAGAATGAAGGAAGAGATGAGGAGGAAGGACAAGAGGAGCCAGTAGATGAGGGCTTGAGAGGAGGAAGCGGTGTAGGAGGAAGCAGTTTAGGAGGTAGCAGCAGCACAGGAGGAAGGAAGAGGAGGGGGAAGGGACCAACAACAAGATCCCATGCAAGTTTGGATCAAATCATAGAGCAAGACTGGGCACCTTCATCTGATGAGGAGAGCAACCCAGGTGACTTAAGTCAGGAAGAGAATGATTGTGCTCAGCTTCCACCATTTAAGCTACCAAATGGTAGGAAGAGCAGGGCCAAAAAGAATAAAGTTAGGGTTTGGTATGATAAGGAGAGGGAAAACCCACAAGAACAATTTGTCAAGCAACTTTGTTTCCTAGATGTCCAGCAGTTCAGGAGGGCACTCCTAACATTTCACATCTCACAAAATAGGAACTACTCATTTCATAGGAATTGCTCAGATAGAGTTATTGTAGTTTGTAGTACAGATGACTGTCCTTTTTTCATTGCTACTTCCAAAATTGCACATGAGAAGACATTTTGCATGAAGAAAATGAACTTGTACCACAACTATCTTGCTGTTGGAGAGAGCACCAAAGTCACTGCAAGATGGTTGGCACATGAGTGTGAGCAACAGTTAAGGTCTGACATAAACACACCAGTCCAGGCAATAATTGACAATTTGAAGAAGAAAACATGGAATTGAAGTGTCCATTCACATGGCCTACAGGGCAAGGAAAGCAGCTAAGGAAGTTGTCCAAGGAGATCAGAGGGCACAATACACTAGGATAAGGGATTACCTCCAAGTTGTGCTGGATACCAATCCTGGAAGTAGATCCATTGTGACAACAAAGTATTTAAAGCTTCATCCTAGCAAAAACCCTAGATTTCATGGCTTGTTCATGTGCCTCAATGCTTGCAAAGAGGGCTTCCTAAATGGTTGCAGACCCTTCATAGGTACTTGCATAATTATTTTCCCAACATATTTGCCATTGCTTTTGTTTATGTTTGGTGCTAATGTGTTATGTTTGGTTGTAGGTGTTGATGGTTGCTTTGTTAAGTTGACAACAGGGCAACAAATATTGGCTACAACTGGAAGAGATGGTAATAACAACATCTTTCACATTGCATTTGCTATTGTTGACAAGGAGGACACTGTCAGCTGGTCCTGGTTTCTAACCCAGCTCAAGTATGCTCTTGGTGGTGAGTCAGGAAAGTATGACAAGTACACTATCATATCTGATAGACAAAAGGTACCTCATACATCATAATTCTTATTTTTACTGAAGTTTTACCATGCTTAGTACTGTCAAATAGTGTGTTGTTATACTATATTTTGAACACTAGTTATTTAAACAGGGCCTTCTTAAAGCCATAAACAATGTCTTCCCAAATTGCCCTCAAAGATACTGCCTTAGACATATTTATCAGAACTTTCAAACAGCTGGCTTTAGAGGTGAAGAGTTAAAGAAGTATATGGATCAGGCTAGTTATTCATATACTGAGCATGGTTTTGAACAAGCAATGGAAGGCATGAAAAGAGAGTGTGAGGCAGCTTGGAAATGGCTTAGAAAGATACCCAAGCATGCATGGGCTAGACATGCCATGGACAAGAATTGTAAAACTGATTTGGTTGTTAACAATATTAGTGAAGTGTTCAACAAAATGATACTTGATGTGAGAGGGAAACCAATTAAAACCATGGTTGATGGCATCAGAACAAAATTGCTAGTTAAGTTCAATGCCAATAGGACCAAGACTGAGACAGCCAAGTGGCAGATATGCCCAACATATGCTGAGAAGTTAGAAGAAGCAAAACACCATGCTAGATATTGTCAGTCAATCAAAGCAGGACCTGATCTATACCAGGTTAGCAATGGAGAAAGCACATATGCAGTAAATCTGCAAGTGCACACATGTGGGTGTAGCAAATGGGACATGACTGGTGTTCCTTGCAAGCATGGTGTTTCTACAATTAACAAGGCAAAACTTCATCCAGAAGATTTTGTTAGTGATTTCTTCAAGAAACCAATGTACCAAGCAGCCTACAATCCAATTGTGTATCCTGTGCCTGGGCCTGATCTATGGCCAAATACTGGGACCCCTGACATAGAGCCACCAGTTTTCAGAGACAAGCCAGGAAAGAAGCAGACTAAGAGGAGAAAGAATCAGTTTGAGAAGCCAGCTCCCAAAGATACTTCAAGGATGGCAACAATAACCTGCAGTAATTGCAACTTGACAGGGCATAGGTACACTAGCTGCCATAAAAATCTGAAGCCAGCCCTAGCAATGAGAAGGAACCAACACCAGGTTAAATCTTGTTTATATATGTTGTCACTGCAGGTTAAATCTTGTGTATATTTAATAATATGTTCTAATCTGTCTATATGTTCTCACTGCAGGAAAACAGGAGAGTTGATGCACCAATGGCAGCTCCATCTGCTCCACCAGCAGCAAGGGCAAGAGCTCCTGCTGCAACCAGTGCAACACCAAGGACAGCTGAAAGGATCGATATGGTTGACTAGAGGGGGGGTGAATAGGCAACTAACAATTTTTAGCTTTTCTTTAGCAATTTAAACTTTGCATCAAAGTAGGTTGTCTAGATATGCAACTAGGTGAGCAACCTATATGATGCAATATGGATAGGAACACAAGCAAGCAAGATATATGAACCAAATAAGCTTCCACAAGTAAAGGCACGACATAACCAAGAGTGGAGACGGTGGAGACGAGGATGTGTTGCCGAAGTTCCTTCCCTTTGAGAGGAAGTGCGTCTCCATTGGAGCGGTGTGGAGGCACAATGCTCCCCAAGAAGCCACTAGGGCCACCGTAATCTCCTCACGCCCTCACACAATGCGAGATGTCGTGATTCCACTATTGGTGCCCTTGGAGGTGGCGACCGAACCTTTACAAACGAGGTTGGGGCAATCTCCACAACTCAATTGGAGGCTCCCAACGACACCATGAAGCTTCACCACAATGGACTATGGCTTCGCGGTGACCTCAACCGTCTAGGATGCTCAAACACCCAAGAGTAACAAGATCCGCAAGGGATTAGTGGGGGGAATCAAATATCTCTTGGTGGAAGTGTAGATCGGGGCCTTCTCAACCACTCCCGAGCAAATCAACAAGTTTGGTTGGCTAGGGAGTGAGATCGGGCGAAAATGGAGCTTCGAGAAATAATGGAGCTTAATGGTGGAAGAGTTAAGTCAACGGGGAAGAAGGGGACCCCTTATATAGTGTGTGGAAAAGATCCAACCGTTACCCACCAACCAGCCCGCGGCCAGCGGTACTACCGCGCCTGGCCAGCGGTACTACCGCAAGGCCGCGCGGTACTACTGCTTGCAACCAAGCGGTACTACCGCACGGCTGTGCGGTACTACCGTACCGACCCACGGTACTGCCGCAACCCCAGCACAGAACCAATAAACAGATGCACAGAAGCTGGGGGTGGAACTTCCGCACGCGCGGTACTACCGCGCCCCCCATGCGGTACTACCGCGAGGCAAAAGTCCCAGCCAGGGGAGAAGGGAAACTTCCGTGCCTACTTCCGCAAAGAAACGGAAGTAGCAAAAACCCGACACAGTAGTACTGCCGAGGGGCGGTACTACTGCTTGACCGCATAGCGCGGTACTACCGCACGGCGAAAGCGGTACTACCGCGGTAGGTGCGGATGTAAAAAGATTACATCCGCTCCTACTACCGCAAAGGGGCGGCACTAGCCTGGTGGGCAGCGGTAGTGCGGCTCCAGGGGAGCGGTACTACCATGGGCACCTGCGGTACTACCGCGCCACCGTGCGGTACTACCGCGGATGCCTACAGTACTACCTTTGACCCAGGAGCAGTACTACCGCAACCAACAACGGTAGCCAGACAAGGGAGGCAAGAAAACAGAGAAAGCTCCAAGGAATAAGGAGGGGATAAGAAGGAGACGTGTGCGTGATGATTCCACCCAAACCTTTCCAACACGGACCCCCTCTTAATAGTACGGCTTTCCTATGACTCAAATCCACCAAAAAGAAATGTAGAAAAGACGCCGTCTTCGTCAGTCTTCGAGGGGCACCCAATTGTCTTGTGCCTAGCAAAGAAGTGTCTGGAATACTCATGGCACACGATTAGTCCGCAAATGCGTTGTCATCAATCACCAAAACACTTAGGGATAAATATGTCCTTACAATCTCCCCCTTTTTGGTGGATTGATGACAAAACGGGATTTGCACAAAGAAAATACTATTAAGTAAATGCAAACCCCTCCTCTCTATAATATAGACGGGCTCCCCCTAGATGTGTGCCACCTAGATGAGTGCTATGGACTGCATGGCACACGAATAATAGGAACATAGCTCCCCCTATATTATAGAGACAAGGCATATCTATCACTAGACAAGATAGTACAAACATAAGTTAACTAAGATAGATAGAGTGCATATGTCTTACACCATATGTAGGATAGGTCTCGAAGGCACAAACCAAACAAAAGCAAACGAGGCAAACGAGGTCCAAACGACAAAGCAGACAAACACTCCAAGCACGACACAACGCAAATCCCTACACTCTCTCCCCCTTTGGCATCGAGACGCCAAAAAGGCAAAGAGGACACCTACACACACGGGGTGGCTCAGGCAGAGAAGTCGTCCCACTGCTCCTCGTGCTCCTCGTCAGACTCAGCGGCGGGGATAGTCTCCTCGAGGTCATCCTATGAACTGGTCCACTTGTATCCCTGCTTTGACATCCAGGCAGCCTCAGGTGTGATGACGTCCTCAGACCCGCCAGACACATCCTCTCCAAAGAGCCTCAACCTTCTTGTCACGGCGGCGACTCTCCTTGTCAGCCACGTGAGCCCTGTACTGTCCCTTCGCCTGCATGCAGAAGAGAGTCTTCATCTTGTCCTTTAGCTTCTTGGCCCATGACGGCTCAGAGGAAGAAGTGGTGGACCTAGCAGCACGGTCCTCAGCAACATTCTCAGCAGCAGCAGCCTCCCCCTCACCAACAGCCCTCCTAGCAGAAGAGGCCTCAGCACGGGTAGTGGTGTTGGCCCATTTGGGCTTGACGCGGAGGCTGATGGACTCATGGCGAATCCAGTCTGGAGCAAGGAACTCATCACCTGGGTACATCTTCTCCCAAGTGGTGGAGAGCAGCAGAAACAGGTACGGTCCATAGATAGGTACCTTGCGAGTGAACACCGCAAACCGAAGCTCACACCACATGATGTGTGAGACATCAAGTGGCTGAGTCTGAGAAGAACGTGCCTCTGCACATAAGAGCAACATGTCCACTAGATATGCATGTACCTTGTCCTTGTCGCTAATGTGTGGGAACAGAGTGTTGCGGAAGATGCGATGCATGATATCCAGAAAGGAGTTTAACACCCAAGATGACTTGCCATTGGGGAGTACCTTCTCAACAAGGAAGGGCTGAAGCAGGTTCTTGTTGGCAGACTCACAGTTGGCATGGGGGCGAACGCCAACGGGGGTGTGAAGCCCGTCATCAGGAATGTGCAGCAGATCCATGAACTCTTTCCATGTAGCAGACAGCTGATGGCCATTGGTCATCCAGGTCATCCTCCGCTCCTCCCCGGGATGAAAGTACACTGAGGCAAAGAACTAACAGATGAGCTCAGGGTCATAGTCAAGGTGAAAGGAGATCACCGGCTCAATAGCAAACTGCTCCACCAAGTCCAGAGCATCTCCAAAATAGTCACGAAACTTGTCCTTCCGCAGGTGATGCATGTCTATCCACTTGACATCCACGTAGGTATTCTGCTTGTTCTTGATCACATCCAGATAGATGAGAGCCTGTTGCTTGGTCCAGAACAACTCGGTGCCTCTGAGGATAGCCCGAGGATTCACATAGGGATTGATCTTCTGGTGCTCGACATACTCAGTGATTGAAATCTCGCCCATGCCCTTAGCAGGTTCCTTTTGCTTGCTGGCAGTGGTCTTGACATTGCGCTTGGGGGCATTGGAGCCCTCTGGGGCTTCATCTTGGGGGTTGCGCAGACGCTTGGAGCCACTGTCATGACTGGGATTGGAACGGCGAGAGCCACCACCTGAGACACAGAACGCAAAAACACCCACAACAGCCAAGAGAGATTAATGCAAAGACCACAACAACGTAAGTGAAACAAGCAGAAAGCACACATGATAAATGCCTAGAGAGAGATTTGATCCCTGCGGTAGTACGGCCAAGTGCTGCGGAGCTAAGATAGTAGTACGGCTCTTAGACGCGGTAGTACCGTGCAAGATCACGGTAGTACCAGGTGTAGGAGCGGTAGTGCGACCTTAGTGCCGCGGCCGGCGTGGTAGTACCACGTCTGCAGAGCGATAGTACCGCACTGTATGGTAGTACCGCACCTGACGGGCGGTAGTACCGCAAGGGCGGTAGCACCGCACATTAGGCATGGTAGTACCGCACCGCGTCAGATCTGAACGGGTTCAAATCTGAAAAAGCCCACGAAACCACGGCGGTACTATGGTTGGACAAAGCTACCACAAGACATCATATCAACTATGTTTCCTACGCATCACGACTCTCCTACATCCTACTCTTGCACAGATTTGGCCTAAAATCTCAAGAACAACAAGTTTCTCCCCAAAAACCTAGAAGCAAGAGAACAACCAAGAAAAAGAGGTATTTGGGGAAAAACCTTGGTCCATGGCAAGAGGAAGTGGTGGGGAACGATCCCACCGGTCGGAATCCGAGGAGAGTGGCCGGAGACGGAGATCCGGTGAGGGCCTCCGGCGCCGTTCTTGAGAGAGAGAGAGAGAGAGAGAGAGAGAGACGTGGAGAGAGAGACAAATGAATGGGTATGGGGAGTTGGAACTCCCCTGCCCAAGTCATAACCCCCACGCGCCCTCGACGGCGCGGTAGTACCGTTCCCAGACACGATAGTACCGTGAGCTCAAGAAGATGCACGTTTCGAGCACACGAAAAACTGGATCTTTGCACAAAACACTCTGAGCCAACACAACACCACAAGACCACGCAACACACAAAACCAGAAAGGCACACGACAAACAAACCAACCACGAGACACCACCTCTCCAAAAGAGAGGGTGGTGGCCGTAGCCACCTATGTTTGAGTCAATTGGTATGGCACCGCGAAGAATTATCCTTGGGTCCATGACCAAAACTCGTCTTTGAAGCACAAGTACCATCAAACATGGATAATGTGAAAGACTTGACAGATTTATGCATAATGGGGGGAGGGAGAGTTCATTGAGAGAACATCACTCCCCCTATGTCCATGCCTACATCTAAATAGGACAACACGTCGAGTATGGTGGGGTGTGCAAGGGTTCAAGCAACATTGCTCGAATCGATGATATTTACCTCATGCCTTAACTCGCGAAATCTTGCTTCATCCAAGGGCTTCGTGAAGATATCTGCAAGGTTATCATGAGTGTTGACGTAGTTGAGCTCGATCTCTCCTCGCCTAATGTGATCCCGGATGAAGTGATACCGGATCTCAATATGCTTCGTCTTGAAGTGATGCACCGGGTTGAGAGAGATCTTGATGGCACTTTCATTGTCACACCAAAGAGGCACTTTGTCACAAGTGACACCGTAATCCTTTAAAGTTTGCCTCATCCATAAGAGTTGTGCACAACCACTACCGGCCGCCACATACTCCGCTTCGGTGGACGAGAGAGACACACAACTTTGCTTTTTGGAAGACCAACTTACCAAAGAGCAACCAAGGAATTGGCACCCTCCGGAAGTGGACTTCCTATCCACTTTGTCTCCCGCCCAATCGGAATCTGAGTACCCTACAAGCTTGAAGTTTGATCCTCTTGGGTACCTTAAGCCAAAGTTTGGGGTATGAGCCAAATATCGAAAGATTCGTTTGACCGCCACATAGTGACTTTCCTTATATGCGGCTTGAAACCGTGCACAACACATGATGTCTAGTCTAGATGCACAAAGGTAAAGCAAGGATCCAATCATGGAATGATATACCTTTTGATCCACCACTTTACCATTGGGATCTAAGTCAAGTTGGCACTTGGTGGGCATTGGAGTGGAAGCCGGCTTGACATCACTTAGCTTGAATCTCTTGAGCATGTCTTGAGTGTATTTGGATTGATTGATGAATGTTCCTTCTCTTCTTTGCTTCACTTCGAACCCTAGAAAGAACTTCAACTCTCCCATGGAGGACATCTCGAACTTTGAGGTCATGAGAGCGGCAAATTCCTCATTGAAAGCTTTGTTAGGAGAACCAAAGATAATATCATCAACATATAATTGGCACACAAACAACTCCCCTTTGACCTTCTTAGTAAAAAGAGTGGGGTCGATTAGCCCAACTTCAAAACCACGGTCTTGTAACAACTCGGTAAGGTGGTCATACCACGCACGTGGGGCTTGTTTAAGGCCATAGAGTGCCTTATCGAGTTGATACACATGATCGGGAAAGTAGGGATCCTCGAACCCCGGGGGTTGCTTGACGTAAACCAATTCATTAATAGGACCATTAAGAAAAGCACTCTTCACATCCATTTGTTGTAACTTAAAGTTGTGATGAGAAGCATATGCAATCAACATGCGAATGGATTCAAGACGAGCTACGGGAGCAAAGGTTTCACCGTAGTCGATACCCTCGACTTGGGAGTAGCCTTGTGCTACCAGACGAGCCTTGTTGCGAATGATAATCCCATGGGCATCTTGCTTGTTCTTAAATATCCACTTGGTTCCTATGACACTGTGATTCCCGGTTGGTCTTGGCACCAATCTCCACACTTTGTTGCACTCGAAGTTGTTGAGTTCTTCATGCATGGCATTGAGCCAATCCGGATCTTCTAGAGCCTCATAGACCTTGTGGGGTTCCACACAAGAGACAAACGCGTGATGCTCATAATAATTTGCTAATTGTCTACGAGTGCTTACCCCCTTTCTTAAGCTTCCAAGCACATTCTTCATGAGATGATCCTTGGTGGAGAGCTTGGAAGCAACCTTGGCGGCACGACGCTCTAATTCCTCCTCGGTGGTGAGTTGAGGAGCGGTTACTTGATCATCTTGTGCGCCGTCATGAACTTGTTCTTGATCTTGAACTTGCTCGGGGGAGAGAACTTGACCTTGGGCATCACTTGGTGTGTCCACACTGTCTTGAGTATGATCTTGCCCTTGGTCTTGTTCATGAGGTTGAGGGCCTTCACTTTGTTCTTCGGAAGCGTGTGGGCCTTGGGTTGGTGATGGCTCCACTTGAGTGGAGCATTGTCCTTCTCCTTCGGCCACAAGGGGTTCCTCAATGGGTAGGATAAAACCAACACCCATTCTTCTTATGGCTTGAGGAGGAATTTCATCACCTACATCACAAGTGCCACTTTGCTCCACTTGGGTGCCGTTATTCTCATCAAACTCCACGTTACACGTCTCCTCAATAAGTCCCGTGGATTTATTGAGGACACGGTAAGCATGAGAGTTTGTAGCATAACCAACAAATATGCCCTCATAAGCTCTAGCCTCAAATTTAGACAACCGAACACCTTTCTTGAGAATGAAACACTTACACCCGAATACCCGGAAGTACTTGAGGTTGGGCTTGTTACCGGTGAGTATCTCATATGGAGTCTAGTTCAAGCCCTTGCGGAGGTAGAGCCGATTGGATGCATGACATGCGGTGTTGATGGCTTCGGCCCAAAAGTTGTACGGAGACTTGAACTCCGCCATCATGGTCCTTGCCGCATCCATCAACGTCCGGTTCTTCCTCTCCGCAACACCGTTTTGTTGAGGGGTGTAGGGTGCGGAATATTGATGTTTGATTCCCTCATCACTAAGAAACTCATCCAAGGTGTAGTTCTTGAACTCGGTGCCGTTGTCACTTCTTATTGTCAAGATCTTTGCATTGTGTTGAGGTTGAGCTTCATTTGCAAAGTTAATGATAGTTTGTTGGGTCTCGCTCTTCCTCTTGAAGAAATACACCCACGTGTACCTTGAGTAGTCATCCACAATCACCAAGCAATACTTCCTACCTCCAAGACTATCGAAGGATGGAGGCCCAAAGAGATCCATGTGAAGGAGCTCCAAAGGCCTCTTTGAATAAATGATAGTCGTGGGAGGGTGAGCCTTCTCATGTAGCTTTCCTTCGATACAGGCACTGCAAGCACGATCTTTAGCAAAACTAGCATTCGTTAGTCCACCGACATGGTCCCCCTTGAGGAGACTTTGCAAAGATCTCATATTGACATGGGCTAAACGGTGATGCCAAAGCCATCCCACATCAACTTTAGCCATTAGGCACGTCGCGGTCTTAGTGGGTCGCTCCGAAAAGTTAATCACATAGAGACCGTTCTGGACATGCCCAACAAAAGCTACTTTAAGAGTCTTGCTCCACAAGAGGGCCACAGTATCGATATCAAAGAAAGTGGCAAAGCCCATGATAGCAAGTTGACGAGCAGAAAGTAAATTGTATGCAAGGGACTCAACAAGCATGACCTTCTCGATCGTGAGATCATGAGAGATGGCCACTTTGCCAAGTCCCAATACCTTAGAAGATGAGGCGTCACCCCACTCGACATTGGTGGGCATAGATGGAACTTTGTGCACGTCCACCACTAAGTCCTTGCTTCCGGTCATATGATTTGTAGCTCCGCTATCGAGCAACCATGATCTGCCACCGGAAGCAAACACCTACAAGAGATCAATGCTTGGTTTTAGGTACCCATTTTGTAATGGGTCCTTTGATGTTAGTAACAAGGGTCTTAGGAACCCAAATAGACCATTCAATGTACTCATGAAGAGAACCAACAAATTTGGCATAAACATGCCCATCACTAGCACGACATAATACATAAGAAGGGTTAAAATCGCCGGCTTTGTTGAGAGGGGTGACATTGCCCTTCTTGACATTGTTCTTCTTCTTCTCCTCGGGGGCACTCTCTCCCTCCCTCACAAAGGTTTGCATGAGGGGAGGAGGTCGTTTGGTCTTGTCATTCTTCTTCTTGTTCTTGGAGTCGGGCACGTACCCAACCCCTTCCTTGGCCACACCTCCCTTTTGGTTGATCAAGAGATCGTTGAGGTTCTTCTTGCCTTGTATGCAAGTCGCAAGACCTCTCTCAAGTTGCTCCTTCAACTTAGCATTTTCCTCAACAAGATGTATATGCTCACAACACAGGTTAGTAGCATTTGCATTATCAATTAGAACCATATGAGGAAAATTTGCTTTCTCATTAGTTAGCTTCACTTGGAGTTGATCATGAGACTCCTTGAGACTAGCGTGAATACCCTTCAAGGCCTTGTGGGCCTTGTCAAGTATATCAAACTCCTCTTTGAGTCTAGCAAGATCAACCCCGAGTTTGGCCTTCTCGGAATTTAGCACACAAGAAACAATGAGGACATGATCATAATCTTTCTTTAACTTAGCATGATCAACGTTGTGTGACTCCTCAAGAGCCAAACGAAGACCACGCTCTTCCTCAAGAGCATTGGAAAGATCCGAAATCTCATCGGCATAGTCATGACTATGCCCTTCCATCTTAGAGATGGTGTCTTCGTGAGCCTCGATCATGTCATTGGCTTAACCAAGTTGTTCCAAGAGAGCAACAAAGTGCTTCTTGGATTTTCCCTTGAGTTTGCCCATAAAGGCCTTAAACTCGTTAGCCTCCACATTAGCTCCCTCAAGTTCATTAATGATATCCGTCGGGGAAGGATGATTAATGATGGTAGTTTTGATGTTGGAGGTTACCTTGTTGGTGGCTTTAGCCATGAGGCACTTGGCGGTGATGCTCTCGTTGGGTGAGTCGAAGAGAGACACCCGTGACGTCGTTGCAATGGCAACGGAGGCCATGGCAACCGACTCACCATCTTCATCATCGTCATCATCCTCATTGTACTCTTCTTGCACAACCAAAGCCTTGGGAGGAGTCTTCTTGGTGAAGTTGTTCTTGTTGGGGAACGACTTGTCCTTGTCTTTTCGGATGAGCTTGCCACCATTGTCTTCCCTCTTCTCATACGGGCATTCCGCAACGAAATGACTCATGTTGCCGCAATTGTAGCAAGTCCTTACACGTTGCTTGCCCCTTGTGCCACTCGAGTTGCTTTTGCTAAAGTTTGGCCTCGAGTTTTTCTTGCTCCAAAATTGCCTTGAAGCAAGTTCCATGTGTTCATGATATGCATACTTCGTATCTTTGGGGTTGCTCTCCTCTTCTTCCTCTTCTTCTTCTTCCACGGTGAGCTTGGCCTTCAATGCAAGGTTAGGCTTCTTTGCCCATTGAGAACAGAGCACCGCATTGTCGGCGGTCTTGTCCAAAATGTTCATGGCCACAAACTCATCCAACACTTCGCTTGAGGTCAAAGTGTGGAAGTCTGGTCTTTGACGAATGACGGAGGACATGGCCTTGTGATAGGGCATCATTGCCTTAAGGAATTTGCGCTTGATCCAATTGTCATCCGTGTCCTTGCTCCCATGATCTCGTAGTGAGACCGCGAGTTTGGTCACTCTCCGATAAAGCTCACGAGGTTCTTCATCTTCTTTCATTGCAAACTCATCGGCCTCATCTTGTACCACTTCATAATTGGAGCGTTGAATGCTTGCGCTTCCCCGGTAGAGAGAGACAACACAATGCCATGCATCTTTGGCCAAGGCGAAGGGACGAAGATGAGGTAGGTCTTCGGGTGGAATTGCATCTTGAATGATGAAGAGAGCATTCTCATTGAATTGATTATCCGCGGCTTCTCGAGGAGTGAAGTTGCTTGGATCATGCGGATAAAAACCTTCTTCAATGATTCTCCAAAGGTTAGTGTTCACATGATTTAAATGACGTTTAAAGCGGTAAACCCAAGAATCAAATTCCTCATTTTTCACAATCTTAGAAGGAGGACCGGCATGATTCAAATGAGTGGAAGGAATCGGTCCACCATAAACAAGTGGTGGTTCCACATGGGCAAAGATGCCGGTGCCATTCTTACCACTAGAAGAAGGAGCCTTTTCACTACTAGCTTCCCCCTTGTCGGGGATAGCATCCCTCACCTTGTTGGCGGGATCACCCACTTTCAACGGTGCGGTGGATAGTTTAAGCCCCTCAAGAAATTTAGTAAACATGCTCTCAACTTCGGTAGTCATGGAGGTTTTCAATGTCTCCAAGGCCACATTGAACCCCTCACGAGAGACCGAGGTTCCCCCATCGCCCGTAAACGAGATAGGATTCACACCGGAGTGTTCCTCCACACCGTCTACGGTATCAACCATACATTTTGGACGGTAAAGTCCTTAATAAAGAGACGGGGCTCTGATACCAATTGAAAGGATTGGTATGGTTGACTAGAGGGGGGTGAATAGGCAACCAACAATTTTTAGCTTTTCTTTAGCAATTTAAACTTTGCATCAAAGTAGGTTGTCTAGATATGCAACTAGGTGAGCAACCTATATGATGCAATATGGATAGGAACACAAGCAAGCAAGATATATGAACCAAATAAGCTTCCACAAGTAAAGGCACGAGATAACCAAGAGTGGAGACGGTGGAGACGAGGATGTGTTGCCGAAGTTCCTTCTCTTTGAGAGAAAGTACGTCTCCGTTGGAGCGGTGTGAAGGCACAATGCTCCCCAAGAAGCCACTAGGGCCACCGTAATCTCCTCACGCCCTCACACAATGCGAGATGCCGTGATTCCACTATTGGTGCCCTTGGAGGCGGCGACCGAACCTTTACAAACGAGGTTGGGGCAATCTCCACAACTCAATTGGAGGCTCCCAACGACACCACGAAGCTTCACCACAATGGACTATGGCTTCGCGGTGACCTCAACCATCTAGGATGCTCAAACACCCAAGAGTAACAAGATCCGCAAGGGATTAGTGGGGGAGAATCAAATATCTCTTGGTGGAAGTGTAGATCGGGGCCTTCTCAACCACTCCCGAGCAAATCAACAAGTTTGGTTGGCTAGGGAGTGAGATCGGGCGAAAATGGAGCTTGGAGCAATAATGGAGCTTAATGGTGGAAGAGTTAAGTAAACGGGAAGAAGGGGACCCCTTATATAGTGTGTGGAAAAGATCCAACCGTTACCCACCAACCAGCCCGCGGCCAGCGGTACTACCGCGCCTGGCCAGCGGTACTACCGCAAGGCTGCGCGGTACTACTGCTTGCAACCAAGCGGTACTACCGCACGGCTGTGCGGTACTACCGTACCGACCCACGGTACTGCCGCAACCCCAGCACAGAACCGATAAACAGACACACAGAAGCTGGGGGCGGAACTACCGCGCCCCCCATGCGGTACTACCGCGAGGCAAAAGTCCCAGCTAGGGGAGAAGGGAAACTTCCGTGCCTACTTTTGCAAAGAAACGGAAGTAGAAAAAACCCGGCACAGTAGTACTGCCGAGGGGCGGTACTACTACCTGACCGCATAGCGCGGTACTACCGCACGGCGAAAGCGGTACTACCGCGGTAGGTGCGGATGTAAAAAAATTACATCCGCTCCTACTACCGCAAAGGGGCGGCACTAGCCTGGTGGGCAGCGGTAGTGCGGCTCCAGGGGAGCGGTACTACCGTGGGCACCTGCGGTACTACCGCGCCACCGCGCGGTACTACCGCGGATGCCTACGGTACTACCGTTGACCCAGGAGCAGTACTACCGCAACCAACAACGGCAGCCAGACAAGGGAGGCAAGAAAACAGAGGAAGCTCCAAGGAAGAAGGAGGGGATAAGAAGGAGACGTGTGCGTGATGATTCCACCCAAACCTTTCCAACGCGGACCCCCTCTTAATAGTACGGCTTTCCTACGACTCAAATCCACCAAAAAGAAACGTAGAAAAGACGCCGTCTTTGTCAGTCTTCGAGGGGCACCCAATCGTCTTATGCCTAGCAAAGAAGTGTCTGGAATACTCATGGCACACGATTAGTCCGCAAATGCGTTGTCATCAATCACCAAAACACTTAGGGATAATATGTCCTTACAACAGCTCCACCAGCAGCAAGGGCAAGAGCTCCAGCTGCAGCTAGGACTGCAACTAGGGTTGTACCTAGGGCAGCTCCTTCTGCTCCTGCTCCAACAAGGCCAAGTTCATCTTCTGCTGCTGCTGATAGGCCTAGTTCATCTTCTGCTACTGCTGCTAGGTCAAGGGGAAAGAAAACATTCATACCACCAAGACTGTCAGGTACTGGAAGAGTGAGAAAGCCATCATACAAGATGTCTGAATGGTTCAATTGTTCTCAAGGCAGCAAGAAGTGATGTAATGTTGAAACATGTTTAATTCAGCCTTTTTTGGCTAGTTTGTGATGAAGAATATTAAGAATTTCATGTTGAAACCAGTTAGTTCAAGTCCAAGTGGTGGACTATGTAATGTACCTAATGGTTGTGATGCACTATGATACTCTGGTTATGATAATGTGATGATGAACTTATTAGTTATGATGTTTTGCAACAAGTTTTCATTCTGTTGTTGTGATGATGAGCATAGTTTCATTGTTGATATGATGATGATCTTAGTTTTCATGATGTTGATATGATGTGTTATGATGTGTTGCAACAAGTTGGGT
The DNA here is from genome assembly GCF_002162155.2 of Triticum dicoccoides. NCBI lineage: Eukaryota > Viridiplantae > Streptophyta > Magnoliopsida > Poales > Poaceae > Triticum > Triticum dicoccoides. The sequence goes on along the minus strand of NC_041380.1, from coordinate 561,761,163 downwards.
GCCTCGGCGTCGGCGTCGACAAGACCCAAAATGTCTCCACTTGGGCATTTAGGGTGCCTCGGCGTCCACAAAACCTAAAATGTCTCCACTTGGGCATTTAGGGTGCCTCGGAGTCGAAAAAACCTAAAATGTCTCCACTTGGGCATTTAGGGTGCCTCGGCATCGACAAAACCAAAATGTCTCCACTTGGGCATTTAGGGTGCCTCGACGTCGACAAAACCCAAAATGTCTCCACTTGGGCATTTAGGGTTCCTCGGCGTCGACAAAACCTAAAATGTCTACACATGGGCATTTAGGGTGCTTCGGAGTCGAAAAAACCCTAACAAGTTACTGACATGTTAATTTTTTTAATCCAAAAAAATTGCACAAAAATAAAAACCCTAAGAAGTTACTGACATATTAATTTTGTAAATCCAAAAAAATTGCACAAAAATAGTTTGGCCTAGGGATCGAACCCAAGACCAGTGGGTAGTAACCAGGGGTTCAATACCAATAGGATAGTGCTAATGATGTTGTTTTAGTAGCATCCGCAATATTACTTATATTTAGTTAGGCACGCACTGTGTTGAGAGTGCGTTGAGGCCGCCAGCGTGGTGAACGTCCATTTAGTATAACTAGTCGTTTCGGTTTCTGCCTTTAATACGTGTCCACCTACCGCTCTCTTCGATCACTCGACCACTCGCCACCCGCACCGCCCACTCCTCTTCCCTCTCTCTCCCGTCGAAACCACCGCCGACAGCCACCCCAACCGCCGTCGCCATGGACTGGCAGCTGGCCATCGAAGAGCTCGCCGGCAACAACCGCGAGCTGCGCGCACAGTACAGGGAGATCGCGCACTGGTTCCCCAGCGCGGCGATGCTGAGGAACCATGCCCGCGGCCTGGTGAAGGTGATGACACCTGCCGAAAGGCAGCATGCATTCCCTGTCGGCTGCACCGTCCCGCCGGCGACCATTCTCCTGTGGGCGATGCGTGAGGTGCAGCGCTCCCCCGACCCCAGGCAGCGCGCCCGTTGGTGGATGTACCGCTCATCCACCACGCCGCCGACCGCCGCGGATGACATCACCGATGCCGTCCTCGCTCTCCCATCCCCCATCAACAACGCCTACTGGGAGAGGCGCAATCCATGGGTGTTCGGGCCAGACGACGACTCCGACGTCGAGTCCGAGTCCTCTGACGACTACGACTCTGACGAATCTGACGGCTACTCCTTTGACGACGAGGTGGACGAGGTCGTCGTACTCTCCTCCGACTCCTCCGACGATGAGCCTGATGTGCAGCTCCTGGCGCCCGTCCTCCATGTCGTCGAGGGGCAGAAGAACATCCCAATTGACGTGGATAAGCTGCCAGAGGTCGCCGACAACCCAGAGCTCGTCGTCGTGAAGAAAGAAGAGGAGGGCGGCGGTGAAGATGTGGTGGAGCCAGCGCCGGCCAAGAAGAAGAGGGCGGCTGTCGGTGTCAAAACCGGCATATCTCGGGTAGGGGGTCCCCAACTGTGCGTCTAGGCCGGATGGTAACAGGAGACAGGGGACACTTTGTTTTACCCAGGTTCGGGCCCTCTCGATGGAGGTAAAACCCTACTCCTGCTAGATTAATATTGATGATATGGGTAGTACAAGAGTAGATCTACCAGACTACCACGAGATCAAGGAGGCTAAACCCTAGAAGCTAGCCTATGGTATGATTGTTGTGTATGGAGTTGATTCTGTCCTACGGACTACAACCCTCCGGTTTATATAGACACCGGATAGGGTTAGGGTTACATAGAGTCGGTTACAATGGTAGGAGATCTTGAATATCCGCATCGCCAAGCTTGCCTTCCACGCCAAGGAAAGTCCCCTCCGGACACGGGACGAAGTCTTCAATCTTGTATCTTCATAGTCCTGGAGTCCGGCTGAAGGTATAGTCCGGCTACCCGAATACCCCCTAATCCAGGACTCCCTCAGTAGCCCCCGAACCAGGCTTCAATGACGACAAGTCCGGCGCGCAGATTGTTCGGCATTGCAAGGCGGGTTCTTCTCCAAATCTTGTGTACCTGTAGGAATAATGTCCGATTTTTGTAATGTAGCGCTCCTCGGCTTCCACGTCCAATAATGGCCGTCTTCCACGTGTCAAACGAATGCGAAAAGCCAGGGCGTTTTTTACACCTACACCCCTGGCCGTATAAACGAGTCGCCTATTTAACGGGATGGGGATTTAGGTCCAAACCACATCTCTTCCCTTCCACGAGTTATCATCAGAGCGCTTCCAGCAAAGGTCCATTCCAACATGGCCAACCTTCCCAGCTCCTCCTCTCGCCCTTCCAGCCCTAAACCTGGACACTGGGAGAGGTGCTCCATCCCGCACAGCGAGCTAGTGTCGCGTCAGGCCAAGGGATTTCTCCCTCAGGCCTATATGGTCCCGGTCTGAGCCGGACTCGCCACCTATAACGGTGGAGAGCAAGCAGAGAGCACCCCCAATCCCTCTAAAGGAGAGCGGGTGTGCCTCGTCCCCTATCTAATAAGGGGACTGGGATTCCCAATTCATCCATTCCTCCGCGGGCTTCTGGAGTTCTACGGCCTCAAGCTGCACAGTCTCACGCCCGCCTCCGTATTGCATATTGCGGGTTTCGTCGCCCTTTGCGAGCTATTTTTAGGCGTTGAGGCTCATTTCACGCTATGGAAGAGGTTATTCTGCCTGGTGCCCCATTCTCAAAAGGGGTCCATATACCAAGTGGGCAGAGCCGAAGTATGGCTTGCCGGGACCGGATACATATCCGGAACCCCAAAGGAAGCATCCGAGGACTCGACCTCGAAATGGTTTTATATAGATGACGTCCCGCTACCGGACCCTATCCGGGTCGGTCTCCCTGAGTTCAACAGTGCTCCATTGAAGAAGCGCTTGAGCTGGCGTGCGCGGAGCTCTCAGAGAGAAAGCGACAGAGACGTCCTTTACCTGATGGGCCGAATAAGATTGTTGGCTCATTCCGGACTAAAAATGATTGGAGTCATGGCCGCATGCATTATGCGGGGGGTGCAGCCGCTTCAATATAGAGGCCACCCAATGTGGGAATTCAACAGGGAGGATGACGCCACCCGCTACGGTCGTAAAGGGCCGGACTCAGCCGCTACTCTCGAAAAGATCTTATCCTCTCTGTACAAGGGCGAAAAGGAGGAATTCCTCTGCGTCAACCCGCAGGACGGATTTAGTATGTACGATCCTCCGAGTTGGGTAAGTGAACAATTGCGCTTGCCCATCTGTTTGATACTCCCGTAGTTAGATAGGTAGTCTAACGACTTCACTGCAGGAATTGCGACAGGAGGTAAAGAATATAAGCAGCCGCCCTCCACAGCCCGAGGACCCAGAACGGTCCCTCGATCCGGACTTCGAAGAGGATCCGGACATATCGATGGAGCTTATCGATGGGGTGTTTTATCAGCTAAGCAAGGACAATACCTTGGTAGCCATCACGGCTGATTACCCAGGGTTAATCCCGGCCTCCCAGGTGACGGAAACCGGAGTCTCATTCCCTTGAGAGGGATTCCACTCTTGCGTATTTCGGTGTTTCTGACGTCAACCGTGTTTTGCCGGGGAGATTTCCGAGGCAGGAAGCCGAACCTACGGCGGCCAGCCAACGAGGGGCCGCAGAGCCCCGTAGGGCGAAAAGGAATGAAGTCCGGACTGAAATGCCGGCGCAAAGGTATAATGCACCCTCTGCTTCGCTGGAGTTATTCTATTAGGGCATATTAACGCTCGTGCTATCTTCAGGATGAAGAGACCTCGCCGGACTACATCCGGAGAGGTTGCCAATCGCGCCTCCACCAGCCAGGCTCCAACGTCTGGCCAGGAAGCGGAGGCGAGTACAAGGCGCGCACCGGACGTTCCTCCGACAGAGGATGCGAACAGGCTGTCCGCCACAAATTCAGAAGTGGAGAGTGCCATGAACCACAGGCGTCGCCGGACAATTCTACGCGACGCTTGTTTCTCCCGAGAGGCTTTAGATGCCTTTAATTCGGGAGATGCGTACCTCCGTGCTGCTCAAAATGGTTTAGCCAGAGCCACGGAGCAGTATGTGAAAGACATACGGGTAAGAAAATTTTGGTTAATTATTTATATATATGCCAGTAGCCCCCGAGACTTGAAACAGTTAGAGCAATTGATTTAAGATCATTTAATATGCAGGTTCTTATAGAGAAGAATACTGTACTGTCCCAGGAGCTGGAAAAGTGCAAGGCCCAACTAGAGGCCACACTAGCCGCAACAGGGGAGCCCAAAGGGACCCCCTCAGGTAGAATACACTTCGAAAGATTAGTATTGTGCGGTGTGGGCGTAAATCTGACAAATCAAATTGCAGATGGCGCCGGACTTGATCCGGACAAGCAACAACTCTTACGCCAGCTAAAGGCCGGTGAGAGTATGTTGACGAGGGTGAGGCGAGAGAGGAATGATCTTCAGGATGCCAACACCAAGCTGGACGTCGAACTTAAAGATGTTCGTGGCCAGCTTTTGGACTCCACGAAGGAGAATCAGCGGCTTTGACGCGGCATTTTTAGTAAGTGCTTGAACGAACTTTGAAAAAAGTTCGGCGAGGGAGTCAACTAACAGAGTAATGTCTGTAGGTATGCTCACAGATCGTCCTGCAGAGGAGATGCCCGGTTCTACGGGTGACCTTCTTCCCGAACTCATGCAACTGCACAAGCGAGTTCGGCAGGCGATGCGAGGCGTTGCCCGAGCCTTATGGCCTGCCCACTCCGTGCTCGAGGGCCTTGGAGAGCTTGTGGAGAAGCTGAAGGGAGCTCGACGGCGCTTCCGTTTTTGGAAGATATCGGCCTGCCGACAAGGCGCTCGGGAAGCCTGGGCCATGGTGAAGACCCGTTTTACGAAGTCTGACCCAAACCACATGGCTGAGGTTGGACCAGTGGGGCCTGACGGGAAGGAGATCCCTGTGAGCTTGGTATACGGCCAAGTAGAGTTGGCCGCGAAGTATTCCCAGCAGGACTGTAAATTAGACAGCCTGTTAGATGGTATAGAAGAGGAATACAATTAGTCAGAATGACTATGTAATTTTGAATTGACATGTGTAATGCCTTCTAGCCGGATTGTAGATCGTTTGTCGTTGCCGACCTTTCCGCTTCAACCTCGGGACCTGACGGTCCGGAGTGTGTCCGAATACCATAGCGGTTATATAAGAACCGTGGTATGCGTGGAGACCAGGCGTAGGGGTCATTAGTGCTTTATCAGACAAGTGCCCAACTAGTTATGTTATATTACATGGTTAGTAAGAAACATCTTCCAGAGAGAATAGTTCCGTTAGGGGTTCCTTTCGCTGGGAGGCATGCCCTAAAGTGCATGTCCGGACTGCGTAAAAGGACGCAGAAAAAGGCATCTGGGGGCGCATAAAATGGGTAAAAAGATCATCTTTTGTCTCACCGACCGAATATTCCCTTAAGAACGCTAGCTTTCAGTTTCACCCAGTCTGAGGTACACATCCGACTGACCCGGCAATAACAATCGCAGAGGTGCTCCCTTTACCTCCTAGCCGAACAATCGGGAACGTAGGGGTAAGCACAGGAGCCAGGCAACCCAGCTTGGCCAAAACTTAAGTCATATCGATGCATATAATGGTGAAGAAAAAGGTACATGCGGAAGTTTGACGCATGCGTTGGGCATGAAGCCCGTATGAATAAGCTTCTGTTAAAGAAGCCCCCAGGTTTAGTGAGCGCGAGTGGCGCGGCACTAGATAAGCCTTTAAGGGCTGTAAAAGAAAATAGAGGAAGGAGAGAAATGTAAGACAGAAAAATACAAAAATGGACAGAGGAAGGAGACGAACACAGAGTCCGGCGCTAGGCATAGAATCTTCGGAGACGGGTGGCGTTCCACGGGTTCGGCTCGAGTCGGTTATCCGATGCATCTCGCAGGCGGTACGCCCCGCCAGTCAGGACTTGGTTGATTATAAATGTAGCTTCCCACTTGGGCTTGAGTTTGTCCTTTTTCTTATCCGGCAGGCGTAGAACGAGTTTGCCAACATTGTAGTTTTTGGCCCGTACTTCTCTGCTTTGATATCTTCGGGCCTGCTATTGATAAAATGCGGAACGGGCTTTTGCCACGTCACGCTCCTCCTCCAAGGCGTCCAAGTTGTCCTGCCGATCAAGCTCGGCTTCTCTTTCTTCGTACATGCGCACTCTAGGTGAGTCATGAATTATATCGCAGGGCATTATTGCCTCTGCACCGTACACCATAAAAAATGGTGTGTATCCGGTGGTGCGATTTGGCGTGGTCCGCAGTCCCCAGAGTACGGAGTCGAGCTCCTCTACCCAGTGCGTATTAGATTCCTTAAGGGACCGCACTAATCTGGGTTTGATGCCGCTCACAATAAGACCGTTTGCACGTTCGACCTGGCCGTTGGTTTGTGGGTGATAGACGGAAACATAATCGAGCTTGATGCCCATGTTTTTGCACCAGAGTTTTACCTCGTCTGCGGTAAAGTTCGTGCCGTTATCAGTTATGATGCTGTGGGGGACGCCATAACAGTGTACAACCCCGGATATGAAGACTATCACAGGTCCGGATTCGGATGTTTTAACAGGCTTGGCTTCTATCATTTGGTGAATTTATCCACCATGACCAGTAAGTATTTCTTTATATCGGTCCCGCCTTTAAGAGGTCCGACCATGTCAAGCCCCCAGACCGCAAAAGGCCAGGTGATTGGTATAGTTTGGAGTGCGGTGGGTGGCATATGGCTTTGGTTGGCAAAAAGTTGGCAACCAGCGCAGCGTTGGACTAAGTCCTGAGCGTCTGCCCGGGCCGTCGGCCAATAAAAGCCTGTACGGAAAGCCTTGCTAACAAGGGACCGAGCAGCGGCGTGGTGACCATCGAGTCTGGCGTGAATTTCAGCCAGAAAGTTCCGCCCTTCCTCTTCGGAGATGCACCTTTGAAGGACTCCGGTAGTGCTTTTCTTATAAAGCTCTCCCTCATGGACTCTGTAGGCTTTAGATCGCCGCACGATGCAGCGGGCCTCGTTTTGATCCTCCGGGAGTTCCTGCCTAGTAAGGTAGGCTAGGAATGGTTCTGTCCACAGGGCGATGATCGCCATTATTACGTGGGCTGAAGGTGTAATTTCATTGGCAGAGCCTCCAATTGTGTCAGATTGTTCGGCGTTAAGTGGTGCGGCTGGGTCCGGGCTGTTATTTGTGGGTTCCCCCTCCCATGCTACGGATGGCTTGAACAATCTTTCTAAAAAGATGTTGGGGGGGACTGCATCATGTTTTGCTCCGATGCGTGCTAGGACGTCCGCTGCTTGATTGTTTTCTCGGGCTATATGGTGAAACTCCAGCCCTTCGAACCGAGCTGACATTTTTAGGATGGCGTTGCGGTAAGCTGCCATTTTAGGGTCCTTGGCGTCGAAGTCGCCATTTATTTGGGATATCGCGAGGTTCGAATCCCCGCGTACCTCTAGGCGTTGAATGCCCATGGATACTGCCATCCGGAGGCCATGTAGAAGGGCCTCGTATTCGGCTGCGTTGTTGGAGTCCGTGTACATAATTTGGAGTACATACTGGACTGTGTCTCCTATTGAGGACGTCAAAACGATGCCAGCCCCCAGTCCGGCCAACATTTTGGAGCCATCGAAATGCATGATCCAGTTTGAGTATGTGTCATACTCTTTAGGGAGTTCGGCCTCCGTCCATTCTGCGACGAAGTCGGCCAAAACTTGCGATTTGATAGCTCGGCGTGGCTTATAGGTTATATCGAACGGGAGGAGCTCGATGGCCCATTTTGTGATCCGGCCCGTTGCATCGCGGTTGTTGATAATATTGTTAAGTGGTACTTCCGAGGCTACTGTTATGGAACACTCTTGAAAGTAGTGTCGTAGTTTTTGGGATGCCATGAATACCGCGTATGCAATTTTTTGATAATGCGGGTACCGTGATTTACGGGGCGTGAGGACAGTGGACACGTAGTAGACCGGCCTTTGAAGGGGGAATTTGTGTCCGTCCGTTTCTCGCTCGACAACGAGCACTGCGCTGACAACTTGATGTGTTGCTGCAATGTACAATAGCATTGGTTCACCGGTGTTAGGCGCAGCCAGGACTGGGTTTGTTGCCAATATGGCTTTTATTTCATCGAGTCCGGCCGTGGCGGCATCCGTCCACTCGAAGTGTTCGGTGCGCCGGAGTAGGCGATAAAGGGGCAGTGCCTTTTCTCCCAAGCGGGAGATGAAGCGGCTTAGAGCCGCCACGCATTCGGTTAATTTTTGTATTTGTTTGAGGTCCTTTGGGATATCCAATTGTGACAAAGCTTGGATCTTGGCTGGATTTGCTTCAATTCCTCTACCGGATACAATGAAGCCCAAGAGCTTTCCGGCTGGAACGCCGAAGACGCATTTTTCCAGGTTGAGCTTGATGTCGTATTTTCGGAGGTTATCGAATGTGAGCCTCAAGTCGTCTACTAGAGATTCGACATGTCTTAATTTGATGACCACATCATCCACGTATGCCTCCACTGTTTTGCCGATCTGATTTGCCAGACATGTCTGGATCATGCGCTGATATGTTGCGCCGGCGTTTTTTAGCCCGAAGGGAATTGTGTTGAAGCAGAATGGGCCGTATGGTGTGATGAATGCTGTTGCAGCTTGGTCTGATTCTGCCATCTTGATTTGATGGTAACCGGAGTATGCGTCGAGGAAACACAACGAGTCGTGTCCTGCGGTGGCATCGATAATTTGATCGATACGGGGGAGGGGGAAGGGATCCTTCGGGCAAGCCTTATTAAGGTCTTTAAAATCGACACACAAGCGCCAGGATTTGTCCTTCTTTGGTACCATCACCAGGTTTGCTAGCCAGTCCGGATGTTTTATGTCTCTAATGAATCCGGCCTCCAATAGCTTGGCTAGCTCTTCTCCCATAGCCTGTCTCTTGGGTTCGGAAAAACGCCGAAGGGCTTGTTTGACTGGTTTGAATCCTTTTAGGATATTTAGGCTGTGTTCGGCCAGCCTACGTGGGACCCCTGGCATGTCTGAAGGGTGCCAGGCGAAAATGTCCCAATTTTCTCGTAGGAATTCTCGCAGTGCGGCGTCTACATCGGGGTTCAGTCGTGCCCCGATGGAAGCTGTTTTATTGGGGTCCGTTGGATGGCCTGGAATTTGATTATTTCATCGGCTGGCTTGAAGGATGTGGATTTAGATCTTTTGTCGAGTATCACATCATCCCTATTAACCGTGGAGCGCAGCGCCGTCAGTTCCTCGGCCGCTAAGGCTTCGGATAGTGCCTCAAGGGCTAATGCGGCCGTCTTGTTTTCGGCGCGGAGTGCTACGTCCGGATCACTAGCTAGAGTGATAATTCCATTCGGCCCGGGCATCTTGAGCTTCATGTACCCGTAATGGGGTATTGCCTGGAAGATTGTGAATGCTTCCCGCCCTAGTAAGGCGTGATGTCCGCTTTTAAATGGGGCCACCTGAAACGTGACTTCTTCGGACCTGTAATTATCTGGCGTGCCGAACACCACATCTAGTGTGATTTTTCCCGTGCAGCGCGCTTCCTGACTGGGGATTATTCCTCTAAAGGTTGTGCTGCTTCGCTCGACGCGGTTCCAGTCTATTTCCATTTTTTGAAGGGTCTCCTCATAAATGAGGTTCAGTCCGCTGCCTCCATCCATGAGCACCTTGGTAAGGCGAAAGCCGTCCACTATGGGACTGAGGACCAATGCGGCTGGTGCTCGGGCTGTTCGGAATCTAGGTTCATCACTTGTGTTGAAAGTAATGGCAGTGTCGCTCCATGGATTTATTGTTGCAACTTGATAGACTTCGGCGAGGTTGCGGAGTGTTCTTTTTTCGCATATTGTTTGATGCGAAAGTCTCGAAAACTGTGAGAACGGTACTGGTGTCCTCGGGCTAGCTTTCTGCGGCCTCCCGATTTAAGAGGTCCTCGCCAATTTTGGCTACCTGTCGGAGTATCCAACATGCTCTAAGGCTGTGAGTTGGTGTGGCATCCTCTGTATTGTGAATTCTACAGGGTCCATCAAGCCGCCTTTCCAGTACGGTTCCATGCCTTGTAAAGGGTTTTGGCTTTTTGCTATTTATTCCGGGTGTCTTATGATGATGCACCCTCTTAGTTCAGACGGGATTATTATTCAAGGCCGGATTATCCCAAAATTTTGTTTCAGTTTTCCAGGCACTTTCCATCGCACAGTACTTTTGTACTATGGACGCCAAGTCAACGAAGCGTGTAATATCACGACGACTTATGGCATTAAGGATTCCCTCGCCCGTGCAATTACTGCAGAAGAGTGATATTGCGTCTCCCTCACGATAATCCTTTATCCTGTTCATAACCAGGAGGAATCTGGCCCAGTAATGATGTACTGTTTCATCGGGCCTCTGCCTGACTTGGGAGAGATCGCTTATGTTCGGGTGGGCGGGTGTCGTTGAATCCGAAACCTCACCCAATCCAAGATTCAGAGGCCGAAGAGTTTCCGAACTCTGAAGTTCGGATTCCTGGACGTTATCCAACGAATCCGGCCCATTGCCTGATCCTAAGCTCAGGTCTTGAGTTACATCCTCCCCTCCGCGGGTATCCGGCTTGGAGGGATCGGGAATTCAGACGTAACTAGTCCTTAGAATAGATGAAGGGTCGTCGTACTGCTCCTCTACCACGGCAACGTGGTGGGTGACTTGGGGAGAGTTAATTTCTCTTAGATCGGGTTTAAGCCCAACCTGGTCGTAATCCGTAGCGACCCCCAGGGCGGCGATGCGATCCAAGAGCTCGTTTACGGAAGAGAGCTCCATTGGATCTAACTGCTCGACGAGCTCCGAGCTGACGTGTAGGTTGCTTTTGATGACCCGAGAGGTCACCATCGGCGCAACAACCGAACAGGCGGTCATGAGGAAACCACCTAGCTGAAGGGTTTGGCCAACAGCCAAGGCTCCCTTAGCAACGGCGTCGTCTTTGAAGACGGGAGAAGGCATCCTTCCTGATTGTGACGGCACAGAGGAACTCTCAATGAAAGCACCAATGTCGGTGTCAAAACCGGCACATCTCGGGTAGGGGGTCCCGAACTATTCGTCTAGGCCGGATGGTAACAGGAGACAGGGGACACCTTGTTTTACCCAGGTTCGGGCCCTCTCGATGGAGGTAAAACCCTACTCCTGCTAGATTAATATTGATGATATGGGTAGTACAAGAGTAGATCTACCACGAGACCAAGGAGGCTAAACCCTAGAAGCTAGCCTATGGTATGATTGTTGTGTATGGAGTTGATTCTGTCCTACGGACTACAACCCTCCGGTTTATATAGACACCGGATAGGGTTAGGGTTACATAGAGTCGGTTACAATGGTAGGAGATCTTGAATATCCGCATCACCAAGCTTGCCTTCCACGCCAAGGAAAGTCCCCTCCGGACACGGGACGAAGTCTTCAATCTTGTATCTTCATAGTCCTGGAGTCCGGCTGAAGGTATAGTCCGGCTACCCGAACGCCCCCTAATCCAGGACTCCCTCAGCGGCGGTGAACAACAATGACGTGTGGCGCTCCCTATGCCTGAAAATGCTGAAGAAGGAGGAGTGACATGCTGTCTTCAGTTTCGTCAGAAGAAGAAAAGGTTCAGTTTCTTCAGAAGAAGTAAAAGTTCAGTTTCGTCAGTATGTTAGTTTGCCAGTTCTATCTATGTCAGTTGTATCTATGCAGCTACTATCTATGTTAGTATGCCACTATCTATGTAAGACTATCTATATTAGTATGCCACTATCTATATCAGACTATCTATGCAGCTATTATCTATGTTAGTATGCCACTATCTATGTCAGACTATCTATGCACTATGAACTTGCTATCTATGTTCACTATCTACTTGCTATAATCCAAGCTGTTAATTCATCACAAACTAAACTTAATAAAGCTGATAATTCATCACAAACATAGTACTCTCACAAACAACATACAATCCAAGGTTTATTGCTACAGAAATAATAGAGTTCACCACAATAAAGCTTAACACATTACAACTTTCCTTCATAGCTACTACAAAAGACATCATTGACACGCATGGTCAGACAGCAACACAAATTAGTCCTCATCACAAATAGCCTTAATCTAGTGAAGCTTCCTCTTGTTGCTATCACCTGTTGTCTTGAGCTCAACAATGCAGGAAGCAAGAGTACTCTTCTCCATGGTCAACTTCTCCTTCACTTTCATCAGCTCAGCAATGCAACAATCCAGCTTATCCTTCTCTTTCTTCAGGTCATCCTTCTCTTTCTTCAGGTCAGCATAGCAAATCTCCAAAGTCCTCTTATCAGAGCTCAACTTTTCCTTCTCCTTAAGATGGTTGAACTTCAAATTCCTAATGACAGTGGCTTGAGCTACATGAATTTGCTTTAACTGGTCAACAACAGTCTTTAATTTTTTGATCTCAGCATCCTTTGTCATGCTGCTTTCCACACTAACTGAAATGTTGTCAGCATCATTCTTCTGGTTTACCTCAGGCTGGCTATCCTTATAATCCAAGAGGTTGTTCACATCTTCAACAAGCTTCTCATATGTCTCCTGCAACTCTTTTTTCTGTTGTGTGAGATTGTGTATAGTGCTTGAATGCTCCAGGCATGCCATCCTATTTTCATGCTGGCTATGCTCATACATAAGCCAGAGCTTATGAATAGCATTATGCATATGCTCTGGCCAATGCTCATCTACCCACTGCACTAATCCACAATTTGCAACACCCTACAATAGAAAAAATCAGTTCAAAATTACAGACATTACTTACAGATTCAGTTAAATAGTTGATTCAGTTAATGTACCAGAATCACATTCATTTAATGATGAATAATTATGAAAACTACAGCTAAGAACACTACCTATGAACCCTAGAACTAAATTCAGTAACTATAAACCCCAGAACATGAGCAGTAACTATGAACCCTAGAGCATGAACAGTAACTATGAACCCTAGAACAGGAACTGTTACTACAAACCCTAGAACAAGAATTGGAATGCTGCAAACACAACTTAAAACTTACTTCAGTGGCACAAGCAATGAACCTCCTACCAGTGCTTATCCCCTCAAATGCAACATACTTCCTCCCTGGATTCCCATGCTCACAAATCACATTCAAGTCATCAGCAAGATCCTCGAACGACGGCTCATCAATTGTAGCTGGGATCTGAGAAATCCAACAAAAACTTGTTAAAATCGAGCAAATGTTCAACCCTACAAACCCTAGAACACAAATGAGGAATACAATGTTCTGACCTTGAGAGGGGAGTTGTCGGAGGAGATGTACTGCGCGGCGGAGCCATCAGTGCTCTCACTGTCAGTCCAGGACACCATGGCGGCCGGCGGCCGGCGGCGACCGAAGAGGAGAGGAGCAAATGGGAGGGGAGCGAGCGAGCGTGGGAGCAGAGAGAGCGAGCGTGAGAGCAGAGAAATCGAGCCAGATGTGGTCGGGCGCGGGCGGTCTGTCTCTAGCGACCCGACCGCGTCTGTCTTAAGCAAACGGCGCCGTCCGCGCGTCCGTTAGGACACGTCAGCGATTTTGGGCCCCACCTGTCGGAAACGCCCTCAACCGAGCCAAATGACATGTTCAGTGCAATCTGCAAAACTGTTACCGAATCCGCGATGGGTTTTGCAAATGATTAGCGGCCACATTGTTTTCTGCAAGATAAGCCCCAAATGTGGTGGTTTCTAGCAATTCACTCCAGAAGATGACACAGCTAGGCTAGCAAAACAAAACAACTAAACAAGAGCGTTGTGAAGAACTGAGGACGTACATACAGAGTTTGCCACCAAGGATGTGGGCGACGTCCTCCAGGCGGGGTGCAGGACGCGGTCGGCGCAGAGGTCCCTGCCGGAGGCCTCCGCCGCCTCGGATACCCGGCGGAGGGCAGGCGGCCAGACTAGCAGTGGAGGTGCGGCAGTGATCGGAGGAGGGAGAGGCTCGGCGCAGGGTCTCTTGCGACTGGGGGGTGGCGGCGGCCTCCTAGCGGTGGAGGAGTCTCGCGGCGGCAGGAGCGACGGCCTAGGCGGCGGCGTGTATCGTGCCGGAGAGGGGATCGAGCCAAGCCAGCGCTGGCTATCTGGCTCGTTTATGTCTGTAATGGCTGGGCTCGCAAGCCGTCCCTAGCCGACTCCGATTTTTAGAATTTATTTTTCGCAAGCCGAGCCACAGCTAGCCTCTGCTCGAATTTTCCCGAGCTTCGCCGAGTCCAGCCGTCGATTCCATATAGACGGCACCGGTTCTCTAAAGTAAGAAATGGCCAAGTATGTTAAGAGCATCTCCAACAGATGCGTTAGATAAGGAACGCGTTGGAAAAAACGGCTATATAGCAGCGTGATCGGAAGTAGCGCTCCAGTAACCGCATTATAATCCCGCGTGTGGTAAATAAGGTTCGGCGTGCTGGAGAAAACTGTATCACGCGTTGCATATTTGATGTGCCCGCTCACGGGCGCTGTAAAATCTGGGCTGCTCCAGGTGGGGCTATCGGATTGGGAGTCGTGTTTTTTGCGCTTCTGGTGAAGCAAAACACCAGCCCAACACGCTAAAAAGCTATTTTAACGCTGTAAAAAAGATTAGGGCTTGTGCAACCGCGCGCCTGTCGAAGATGCTCTAAGTTGCACTCGATGATTAGTTTCAAAAATAAAAGGTGCACTTGATTATCACTTTGGTACATTAAGTTGAAAAATACACCAACTCTATGCTCAAACTTGTCTATCGGTGCAAATTCCGCCTATGACGCTTTGCATGGCGTGCTAGTGTAACGTCGGGTCCTGGCTTCTGGAAGCGGACGGGAGGGACTGGAGCATTTTTTAGAAAAAGAAAAACTTAAATTGCGCTAGCCAGGTGACAGCGATAGTGTGGGATGTCTGGCAGGCGACTGGACCACGACGATGACCCTCATGAGTGAGGAGAATGTTTGCGGAGGTGGGTGGCACAGACAAACGCAATCTCGAGGTGGTGTGCGACACCCAACTCTCAAACCCCCGCTAAGATGGGCCGGCAAAACAAAGCTTGAGAAGGAGAAGCCATGGTACACAATCACATCAGAGGTGTACTGTAACTCCATGAAATCCTCGCTCGTGCTAAATTCACACCTCCTCTATCTTGGTATTTTGTTTGATGGTGGACTATAAATGAATGGGGAAGATATGTTTTTTAAGACAATGAGCTCCCCAACTTCGACTTTGGGTTGTTGCAATACTAGTTTGATCTCTATTACAGTGAAGTAGAGTGTGGTGTGGAGAAGTCCGCCCACCTGCTAGACCGAGCGCATCTTGTGTGCAATTCCTGGACGCGACGGAGGCATACGAGGAGCCAACCATGTTAAAGCAGAAGAAAACCTTGTATTGGCACCCCAAAAACCTTCATCGACCGTCACCGGCACATTTGCTAAAAAAATGACATTACATCACTTCACTGAAAGAAAAAAAATAATGCCATCACACAACAATTTGTCGTGCCGTAGGAAGAACGGTATGCTATACACCCTTCATTTTGCTACTACCGCCTCATCCACTCATTCTACCTGGCCTTCATCTTTGATTTGCTCATCCATTGACACACATCACCTCCTCTATGTCTGGCCATCATCGGTTACCATCAACCATCTAGATCGTTGGCCAACCCTTCTTCGTGCCCTCATTCTCTACCCTCCCTCCTCATATGTTTCGTCTTCATCCTCATCATTGATGATTTGCCTCGCGTTCAATCCCCAAGACTATGGACCAGGACCACATGTTTGAAACATATTTTTCGAAAGGAAATTCATCACATCACATGGGTATTTGAAGAAAAAGCAAAAATGAAGAAGGAAGTGACTGGCCTGACACGTGGGGCCAAACGGGAAAATCCCTATCCAAGATTACAAGGCTTAAAAAAATTCCAAAATCAAAGGGGAATTGAAAATTCATGCTCCTCGTCCTCGAGCCCATTCCCTTCCCCTCTCTCGCCGCCTCCTTTGATTGGATCGAAAACAAAATCGTCGCTCCCACCAAAATCCAATCCCCAATCCGCCGAAACCCTAGCGGTGAGGAACGGGAGGCCGTAGCCGGGGGATTCCAGCGCTCGGGCGAGATGGATTTGGATCTGTGGATCGTCAAGGTCAAGGAGGGGCAGCACCTCGCCGAGCACGAGCTCCAGTCCCTCTGCGAATACGTACAGTCCCTCTCCCCCCTTCCGGTGCCCCAACCCCGCCGGCTTCCCCTCCGGCGTTTCGCTACTGTCCGGCGCCGCCGCCTGGCCAGTGGTGCGGCTCTACGCTGCTGTTCAGTGAGCTGAGCAGAGTGGCTGATGCTCTTGTGTGTGTGTGATGAAATCATTTCAGGTGAAGGAGATCCTCATCGAGGAGTCGAACGTGCAGCCGGTCAACAGCCCCGTGACGGTGTGCGGCGACATCCACGGCCAGTTCCACGACCTCATGAAGCTCTTCGCCACCGGGGGCCATGTCCCGGACACCAACTACATATTCATGGTCTCTGGCCCTGCTGTCGGTTTGGTGTCTTAGGCTGGATTGACCCTCCCGCTGATTCAAGAACTGAGTTTATGTTGACTTGCAGGGCGACTTTGTGGACCGCGGGTTCAACAGCCTTGAGGTCTTCACCATTCTTCTGCTTCTAAAAGCTAGGTATGGCATTGAATGTCTGCTTGAGCAATTGAATGACTGTACTTGCTCTGCACATTTAGGGATATCATGTATGCTACTTGAGTCTCATTAACATACTTTATGATGTGCTGTTTAATTTGCTCCTTTTCCCAAACAGCACCTTTGTAAAATTCTAGTGGTGTTTTAGCTTGCTGTCAAATTCAGTAGTATGCTGTAGTTACTGATTCAGCACATGGGAGTTCATATGTAACGTTGCTAGGAGGGTTGTTTCTACCTAAGGGAAGTTAGAAAGTTCAGGGGGCTATACTTGATACTCCTTTGCTGTAGAATGGAACCATTGCTTTATGCTTAATAAAATTTCTCAGGATTAACATACTTGCTGAATCCATATTGGACAATGGTTAACATTGAATATTTCTGTTCGAACCCAGTTTATTTTCTTTGCACTCGAAGAGTTATTTCAATTCCAAAACAAAAGGAGGACTTGCTTTCAAATAGATTGGTATCACGACAAATTTATTTTTCAATTTATTTAGTTTCATGATTATCATTAGGTATCCTGGCCACATAACCCTTCTGCGTGGAAACCATGAAAGCAGACAGTTGACGCAGGTACAATCCTTTTGTAATATTCAAATGCTATTTCTTTTCTCAATTTTTAGTTTGTGTCACATGCTTCCTTTCTAACTGGAACTAGAATCTCTCTTATTCTATTTGCTTTGAAGCTTTATGCTGGTTAACCAGTACTATCTGCAACTAAACCAATCTGTCATGTGTGTATCCTAAGGTTTGTATCTTTTTTTAGGTTTATGGTTTTTATGACGAGTGTCAGAGGAAGTACGGGAATGCGAATGCATGGCGGTATTGCACTGATGTTTTTGACTACCTTACTCTTTCGGCGATCATTAATGGCACAGTAAGTTACTTTGAGTAAACATGTTAAGTCCTAGGTTCACATGATGCTAAGTCATACTTAGTGACATACTGAAATATTTAGGTCCTCTGTGTTCATGGTGGCCTTTCACCTGATATACGTACAGTTGATCAGGTTAGTCATTCTATTCACTTTTGGCTCATATTCCTGAAATGATGCTTTCATTTACTCTGCTGTGGTGAAATCATAATTTAAGATATAGTTATCCACATTTCATGTGTCAAATTAATTTGTGAACTTCATGTATTCAATTAGCTCAATCCAATGTCCCTTTGAGTAGACTGGATTGTTTAAGACAGTGCCCAGTGAAATACCAAACCAAAATTGGAAATCTCATGAGTAATTTCAAATGTATTTGTTGTGTCCAGATGCGGACAATTGATCGCAACTGCGAAATTCCCCATGAAGGACCTTTTTGTGATCTGATGTGGAGTGACCCAGAGGAGATAGAGACATGGGGTGTTAGTCCCCGTGGAGCAGGTTGGCTTTTTGGATCACGGGTGACAACCGAGGTATGGCATATTGCTCTTTTCATTTCAGGTTGTCTCCATATAAGGTTTTTACTGATGCTTGTTGCTCTGATGCAGTTTAACCATGTTAACAATCTTGAGTTAGTTTGTCGGGCTCATCAACTAGTCCAGGAAGGCCTAAAGTACATGTTCCCAGACAAGGGTCTTGTAACTGTAAGCTCTCCATTTACACATGTCGAATTGTCCGAGAACTTGCATGTAGTTCCAGATGCTCACTGTTTATTTGTGTACTTTTTCCAGGTGTGGTCTGCACCTAATTATTGTTACAGATGTGGGAATGTTGCTTCTATACTAAGCTTCAGCGAAACTATGGTAGGTCACACCATCATCACTACCAGACTTAGTTCTTCAATTGTGTTTTATGTACGTTATGCCTACTGCTGTCTTCGCCTGCGATAATTTGCTAGACATGCTTTATTGGCTTCAAAACTTTCAAGAAGTCGTTCCTACTCAGGCTTTGATAGGTTCCATTGGAAACCTTCTTGAGTCTATCGGTGAGGTATATAGTGATAATTTCACTGTTTTGTGTATGAACTCCGGAGCTCCTGATGGCATATCCAGATAGAGAACAGAAGCTGCGATTTGATTTTCAGGCTGTTTTGATCCTTGTTACATAGTAGCATTGCGGCGCAAGTTGCAACAGTTCCTGTTATGATTGATGAAGTCGCTCCTGTATTTCTGTGCACTCTTGATATTAACAAACTAACAGTAATAAGAGTCTTGAAAAGAAGTTAGCCCAGAGTAAGCAAGTTAATATGACCTGAGATTCTGAGAAGGAACATACCATCCCAGCTTCCAAGCTGTAGACTTACCAATAAACAGGCGAATGTGGCTTGGTTGGTAACAAATGAACTGGTGCCTTCTATCTTTCCTTGATAAAGACAAGTAGACAGCATAATAATTACAACAATCTCCATTCAATTCCCTAATGTTGCAGTACCTGATACTCCCGCGTTTTATGCATACCATGTTTTTCAGTTATTATCTTAAAAAAGGAGAT
This sequence comes from Triticum dicoccoides, assembly GCF_002162155.2. NCBI lineage: Eukaryota > Viridiplantae > Streptophyta > Magnoliopsida > Poales > Poaceae > Triticum > Triticum dicoccoides. The sequence goes on along the minus strand of NC_041380.1, from coordinate 561,742,131 downwards.
TTGTTATGTCATTTTTTGTGGGGACTGATTATGCCACCTTTTGTATTTTCATAATTTTATCGACCCTTATAACTCCGTTGGCAGGAACGAGATGTCAAGATCTTCACAGAGACGGACGAGAACAACCAAATGCGAGGGCCGAGAAGTGCGGTCCCGTATTTCCTTTGACCTCCTTTGTACATTATTTTTGGTGTTCATTGTTGTAGCTTCAGCCCACAGTGCAATCTGATCATCTGATGCATTTGATTTTTCACCGCTTGTCTTAACCTGCTGTATACAATAGATTACTGGGAGCATAGCTGCCAATGGCCCTGGTTTTGTCCTTCATCGCCTGTCCACACCTAAGTTCAATTCTGTATTTTAGAACCAACTTGGAGTGTGCATTCTAGAAGATATGATGTATGAACACATGGAGGAAGAGGAAATATTGTTGCGTGTGCAGGGCATCATTGTATCTTGCTCAGCAGTCAGCTGGAGAACTCTATTGACGCAGCTAAATTTAGCGACCAACGCAATTAACATTTGGAGGCATGACATGTTTTTCTCCGAAGCTTGTTCAATTTCTTATGCGATGAAGCATAATAATTTGGTAGCATATTGGTCTTTTCCGCATTGGAAAGTACTCTGGTCTGTCTGGCAACATAGATTCACTGTCACTTGAAATTTTAAACGGTATGCCAAACTGAAAAGCCATACGAAACTCTTCGACCGAGATGCGAATTTGCCAATTCAATTCACACCTCACGAAATCTTTGTGAACTACGACAGATTACTAATTTGTCCCAAGCTGCTTCATTTCCAAACGCAATCTAGTTCTCTCCACCTGATGTCATTGGACTCCCATGTTCTTCCGGACCATCGAAAACTCCCATGTTTAGACGCTGTCACCAATGTAAAATAGCATCATTTTCATGTAAAAAATCACCGCAGCTGCACACTGTCGTCTGACTCCACGAGAAACCCCCCACCCCACCCCGGAGCCGGATCCCCTGACGTACGGCCACCTGACGTTGGGCCACTGACGCGTGGGTCCGGGTCCACACGTCAGAGGAGCTGCGTCCCCCCACCC
>NC_041380.1:561724645-561740711 GCF_002162155.2 Triticum dicoccoides | reverse complement strand
CAATCACATTCACGCCGCTTTCAGGAGTGAGGCTGTGGCGAGCTGGCGCGAAGGAAGGCTTGGAGTTGCCATGCCTCGGTTTGTCACCACGCACCAGCAAGAACGTATTTAACCTGGAATCCATTCGTTCAAGGAAACTATAGCGGCAATGGAGGGCGCGAGGATCCGAACGGCGCGGGGCTACGGCGGCAACGAGTCGGTGTCGGTGGGCGACGGCATGAGCATCTTCGGCCAGAGCCAGAGCCAGAGCATCGACGTGCGGCGCCGCGGCAAGCCCCGGCGGCGAGCCACCCTGCCCAAGGTCGTCAAGGTAGACAGAGTTGCCCTCAGAGGCTTTGTCTTTGCCGTTCTTGGTGTACTGACGTCGACCGTGGTGACTGCAGAATGTGTCGTATGATGTCAAGCAGGTGGCCAGGTCCGGGTCCGGCACTGACAGGCTGCCGCACCGGCGTCCGCCCGCCACGCCGGAGAGGGAGAAGGAGAAGGCGCGGGTGGGTCCTGAGCTGTTCGCGGGCAAGACGCTGGAGCAGCTGGTGGAGCAGGCCGACGCCAAGGCGGCGGGGTCGCACGGGCCGGACAAGGAGAGGGCGCGCCCCGTCGCTGCCGCGGAGCTTGAGCCGCCGGCGGTCGTGGCCAAGAAGCAGCTGGAGCGGCAGGGGTCTCGCACGTCGGAGCTCCTCAAAGGACCGCGCGCGAACGTCGTCGTCGAGGCGCCCGGCGGTGGTGCTCGGCCGCTGGAGTCTAGCGGCGGCACCACGTACTCCGAGGTGATGCGGGAGCTGGACCGCGTCAAGAGGGAGCTGCGGGAGCTGCAGCGCGAGGTGAAGGCCGCGAGGGAGGCCAAGGGCGGCATGGCCGTGGCCGAGGAGGACGCGTCGTCCACGGCGACGAGGAGCCCTGGTTCGATCGTCGCCCACGGCGCGAAGGAACGACCTGATGCCGACCACGAAGCGAAGGAGGTGCGCGTCGCCTTTGAGCTCACCGGAGCCGGCCGGTCGTCTACCAGGGAGACGGAGGAGGAGGTCACGAGGTGGACGCCGCCGACCATGGGGCTGCAGAGAGGTGCGATCATGGGCCGCCAGAGCGTGTCGAGCGAGCTCGAGGCGTGGCTCACCGCGGCGAGCTCCGACGACAGGCGACTCCGCCACGGCTTCGGCCACTCCTCGGACTCGGAGATCACCGACGAGGGGCACGACAGCTCGCCGTCGCTACAGGCGGCGGAGGCCAAGCTGGACATGGCGCGGGCGGAGCTCGAGTCCGCCAAGGGAGAGAGCCTCCAGTTCACGGCGTCCATGGAGCGCACGCGCACGGAGGCGGCGCGGCTGGCCGAGGAGATCGGCCGGCTGGAGGAGCAGGAGAAGAAGGCCGGCGCGCAGGTGCGGCAGCTGGAGGCCGCGCTGCGCGACGCCAAGTGCCGCCTGGGCGCCGTCACGGCCGCCGACGAGATGGCCGGCGAGATCCTCGCGGACCTGGAGGCGACGCTGCGGCAGCTGGAGGAGGAGACCGAGGCGGCGGAGAAGGAGAAGGCGCTGATGGAGCAGGAGGGCCAGGTCGTCCAGGACGACGCGGACAGCGTGGACGCCGAGATCGCGGCCGCCGAGCAGCGGATCAGGGGCTCGATCAGGGAGCTGGAGGCGGCGAGGGCGTCGGAGGCCGCGGCGACGGAGAGGCTGAGGGCCGCAGTGGAGAGCGCGGCGATGGAGAGGGCGTCCATGGCGCCGCGGAGGTCCGGGAACGTGACGCTCCCGAGGTTCGAGTACGAGTACCTGACCGGCCGCGCCGAGGTGGTCCGCGCGGTCGCCGACAAGAAGGTGGCGGCGGCCGAGGCGTGGGTGGAGGCGCGGCGGGCCGGCGAGAAGGAGATGATCATGCGGGCCGAGGCGATCGAGAAGGAGCTCGGGCTTGAATTACAGGCCGTGGACGACGAGAGCGCGGCGGGGCAGCAGAGGCCGCGTGACGGCCTGCAGCGCGCGCACACGTCGAGGAGAGCCGCGATGGTGAAAGGCTCATCGGCGGCGACATCAAGAAGGAGGACGCCATCGCCGCCGCCGTCACCTTTGGCACGGCACCCGCGGGGGCAAACGCTCGCCATAAGAAGCTACCTGAAGCTCGTCGGCGGGAAATGCACGAGACCATAACTGAGACGCATTGCAGCGCAGGAGAGGTGCAGCTCAAATGGCGATCAGACGATGGGGACAAGAATATCATTTCTATATAGCATGTGTGCCTGTGTTATCTTTTTTACAACAACAGTGTGTATATGCAGAGCATCAGAGGGGGCTGTACAAGCAGAACTACGTATACAGAACAACCACCCTTTCAGATATGATATGAATACAAGTATTCTACCAGAAAATACAAACTGTGGCGTAGGAGCCTCTCATGGTTTTGAGACGGCGACCTTGCAAAGTGGGCAGGCGTTCTTCCGGGAGAGCCACTGCTTGATGCAGTGCACATGGTAGCCGTGGCCGCAGCTCAGCCTCCCTATCTCTTCGCTTGCTTCAAACTCTTCCTGAAAAATTGCAATAAGTTCATGTTAACTTGTGAAGAGCCGATGCCGATGTGACATGGGGACTGAATCGAAAGGAGCAAGTTCATCGTCATACTTGACAAATGCTGCAGCTCCGCTCCGTCTCTGTTGAGAAATGCTTGCGGTCGAACGCCAGGTGTTTGCCCACCCTAAGGCCGCGGACGATCTCGTCTTCGCGCAGCCCTGTGCTTACATAGCCGATCCTGTCCTCGAGGGCGAGTAGCTCCTGCCAAATGATGCGGTTGAGAGACAATGTAGATTTGAGTAAGATGGTAATGTGCAAACTGAAATCTGCTGCACATGGTGAAGGGCAGAAGGGGGTACCTCGTAATTCATGTTATCAACGTCAAGGCGCCAATCCTGGTATTGATCATACATGCCCATTCTTCCCAACAGTAGTCTCGTTCGAAACATCATTATCTGAATGTTGTAAAGGATAATACTGAATGTTATATAGTAGTAACAAATAACATGGGTTCAAAGTGCATGCCACATATATCCATTAGCAGAAGTATTCAAGGGATCTAAAGAGCTTGTGGCAGTAGTGAACTGGAACAACCTATCAAATGACCTGATGCCAACAACTAGTGTAGAACAGATGAAAAACAACTTCAGAACTGATCAGCACTAAAGTGGCACAGCACATTGTGCTCCATGAGCAGGAAACTAGCAAAAAAATAGTACAGTTCTCTGATCAAGAACAACTAGGTAGGAGTATTTTGCTGTATCTTAAGTGCAGAACCCAAAGTCAAAACTACCACCAAAGGCCACCTTTTGACTCACAAACATGCCCGTTCATATCCTAAAGTTCACTTGAAGGAGTTGAGGTCAGATTCTTATAATCCTAGCTCAGGCATTCGGATCATTCATCGCGCTCGCCCCATTCTAAAAGATCACATTAAACAACGAACCAACCATCCACCCCAGCAGCATGGCAACTAGTTAACCAAAAGAATCAGCAACATGGTTGTTCAGTTCAGCCCAGCACAATGATTCAGCATCTGTGTGTGTAAACACAGCAGGGAAAGGAAGGGGAAATCTGCATCCACACTCAAAGGGCTCTCTGCCTCTGCACCTAACATATCTACCACCATCACCTGCTCTCATGTGCCTCCATCCAATCTGCCGCGTGCTTGCGCTGCGTTGCGTGTCGTATAAACATAACTACTACCAGCTAGGGGTGATAAACTACCATACTGTACCAATCCTAGAGCTGCAACCAACCACTCCAGTATAATAGAACGTGCGAGGATCGTTTTGTAGGATGGTACCATGTGAGTGAGTACATGGCATCCGAACAAAAATGCCAAATCAGCATGGACCATGGGCTACAACATATGATGGCTGCTAGTAGAGTATAAGATTGAGCATGGACCCCCTGGAGGTCTGAAACCACCTACGATGGATGCTATGAGATTTGCCCAATCGGAATGATTCTTGCGGAATGTGGAGGGCCGACCTGTCGTGTACCAGCAATGATGAAATGAATGCTGGATGGAAGTGCTGTGAGGTGAGCTTTTGTCGGCGTGGTTCACGGGGTGGGGGGAATGGAACAGATGTTGGAGTGTACCTCTTGGTCTGTCCTGTCGTAGGGGTGGGCGTGGCGGTGGCGGCCTGAATGCAGGAGGTCGGCGTCGTGGAAGGGCATGTGGAAGCGCGGCGGCGAGTCCATGAAGGAGGAGGATATGTGCTCCCGCATGGTGACCCTGCGCGCCCGCTGCTCGGCGGTCCTCTGTCAAACGGAAATCGGAAGTCAATTGGACAGAACGAGATGGAGATTCAGTTGGACTTCAATTCGTTCAAAGTTTCAGCTACACAAACTAGCTATCTCCACATCTGAAAATGAACCAGGAGCAAGGAGAAGCCGGTACAAACCTCCCGGTGTCGCCTCTCCCCGTCCCCGCGGCGGCCTGGAGCTGCCGTGTGGTGGCGCGCGACGACGCAGTCCACGGACGACGCCTCGGCGGCGAAGGGAATCCCCGGGGTGCAGGTGCACCACACGTCCCCGGCGACCCCTCCGCCCGCCCCCGCGAGGCCTCCGCCGCCCGCGCCCCTCGCGCTTCTCCTCTCCCTCCGCCTCCGCCGCCGCTGCTGCCGGGCCCCGCGCCACTCCTCCTCCCCCTCTTGCTCCTCGCCCTCCTCCAACGCGTCCGGGGCCGGGCGCACGGAGGCCGAGGCGGCGACGGGCGCGTGGGCCCGGGAGGCGGCGGCGGACGCGCAGCCGAGGTCGCGCAGGCGGAGCGCGAGCCACTGCTGCTTGCCCCGCCGCGCCTCCTCCTCGGGCCCCCGCGGCGGCGGGGAGGACGACGAGGAGCCCTCGCCGCGCGCGAGCAGGACCCGCAGCGCCACCCGGCGCCGCTCCGCCGACGCGCCGTCGCGGGCCATCGGAGCGGGCCAAGCAAGCAAGCTCTCTTTGGCCGCGGCGCTCGTGCGGCTCTGACGCTCGCGGTAGGGTAGGTGCGGCGAGCGGGCGGAGGCAGTAGTTGGTTATTCGGGAGGGACGAGAACAGAGGCCGGTCCGATGTACAAATAGGGAGAAGAGGTCGTCGACCCGTCGGGGTTAGCGCAGGGCCGTGGGATCATGATCGGGCGGCCGGGGGCCGGGCCCTGGGGCGCTGGGCGGTCCACGGGGGGTCAGTGGGTCAAGGAAAGCGGGCGAGGCGGGGAACACTTGAAGGGAACAGTAGGCATTGGACCTGCTTTGGTGGATAAGGATTAAGGGCTCCTTTGATTCATAGGATAGGAAAAGTGAAGAAATAGGAAAAATGGAGGATTGGCATGCCCTGTCCACATGAATCCTATGGAAATGGAAAACACAGGATTTGGCACAAGTGCGTGTTTGATGGGAGCATAGGAAAAACATAGGAACTCAAGGCATTATAATATTACTATTTTGAAGGCTGTGCATTCAAACAAGTAGCCGTTGGTCACTAAACTAGCCGTTAGGTTGCAGCAGTACATATACAAGCTCTGCACTTCATACAGCTCTAAGAACAAGTTTCGATTCATATGCACCAGAACGTTACAAGCAAGTCTTTGCTATAGCTGAAGTTTTCCTCGTACTTGCTTGACTGTCTCTGAAATCTGAGGTTAGTTCTTCTAATGTACATATTCCCTTTGCTGCACTTGCTTGGTTGTCTCTCAAATCTCAACTTAGTTCACCTACTGTACATGTTTCCTTTGCTGTCGCTGGCCATCCGAAATCTAGAAAATCGATAGCGCCATGTTTGTTTTAGTTTCGTGGTTACAATTTTCAACCCACCCGGCCACCCCATAGCATCATGTCAGCAACAACCATCACCATCAGAAGCTATATTCTTTTTTGGTTTCTGCATGCTGTAACTTATTCAAACATATACATAGAGGTAAAATGCAAGAAAGAATCAAATCAGGTGTCCTAATATCATCACCCAGTTCAATGATCTGCACTAAGCTGTATCAGTTATCTGCCAAAAAAATCCAGAGTAACACTAAGTGACTAGCATGCCAGAATTAGTCCTTGTTGATCGACCAATAAATTACTAGTACAAGTTTTGACTAGACAAATTAAGTAGTTTACATTTAAACTTGTGAAGTCATGATAACACAGTAATTTTCCACAGGCTTGTTTTCATAGCGTCCAATGGATCCTAGCTACTGTCGCAGATCAAAGAGTGAGGATGAGTTTGCTCTTTTTGTTCTTCCTACTTTAGGAGAACACTCATATTCCTCAAGGAGACCTATGCACACTTCAATACTCACAGGTGCACGGCGTGTAAATAAAATTTTAAATGGACATGAAGACCTATGCAAAAGGCATTTCAGAATGGAGACTGTTATATTTCAAGCTTTGGTTCAGAAATTGCGCGAGAATGATCGCCTTGTTGATGGAAGAGATGTCTCAGTAGAAGAACAAGTGGCTATATTTTTGTATGCATTATCTAAGAATGCAACAAATGATACTTTGGCAGATTGGTTTCAGCATAGTGGACAAACAATCAATTACTATTTTGGTGAAGTGCTCAGTGCAATTACCGAACTCTATTCTGTATACATACGTCCACCTTCCCTACACCCGCATCCAATCTTGAGTAAAGAAAAGTTCTACCCTTTCTTTATGGTATGTATAAATTCTTATGATCAAGTTAGAGTAACATAATTTCAAAATTTTACAGAGAAGATTATATGGCTTATGTACTTGTATTTATGCAGGATTGCATCGGCGCTATAGATGGTACACATATTCCATTGAAACTACCTGCTGATGAGCAAGAACCATATCGCAATAGGAAGCAAACATTGTCGCAAAATGTTATGGTAGCATGTGATTTTGATCTGAAGTTTGTGCATGTGCATGCTGGTTGGGAGGGATCGGCTTCAGATGCAAGAGTCCTACAGGATGCACTTAACCATGGTTTTCAAGTACCCCTCGAAAAATTTTACCTTGTAGATGCTGGTTATGCAAACACACCACAATTTTTGGCTCCATATCGTGGTACTAGGTACCACTTACAAGAACAAGGAAGAGCTCGTCAAAGGCCAAGAAATTACAAGGAATTATTCAACCTACGACATGCACAACTCCGAAATCATATCGAGAGGATTATTGGTATACTAAAAATGAGATTTCCGATATTGAGAGTGGCTTCACATTACTCGGTGACCAAACAAATTGACATATCAGTTGCTAGTTGTGTGCTGCACAATTTCATACGTTTGCATGATGGAGATTTTTCATGGCCTGAGAATACTACTGTGGAGATTGATCAAGAACAATTTGTTGATGTGCCAAGTGGAGACCACAACTATCACAATGATATACATGCTTTTAATTACTCTAGAGAAGCTGGGAATCAAAAACGAGATTATATAGCACAGCAAATGTGGGCACAATATGTATCACGAAGATCTCAGAATATGTAATATTTTATCCAAGTTCTGCTACCATTCATGTACTTGAAATATGAGATGCAAGTTGTAATACCATTCTTGGACTTCATGCTTATGATCAAGCTAGTTTTGCTGCATGCCTAACCAAAAGTCTCTCGACATACCTATCAAAATATACTAAACCATCATGGTCAGTTCTATGACCAATTTAACTAGACAAAAGTATATGACACCCACAGACCAAAAGCTTGCCTAAAATATGACCTCTGATCATAGTGGATCACCACCAGTCCACCACAATGGCTAATTTTGATCATTTGTTTGGGCAAAGAACCAGAGGAAAAGTAAAAATATGGGTACCATCAGGATACAGTCGTGCAACTCAATTGCTAAATAAACGAGCTAGACATTAGCAAATACATAGTGAATTGAGAATTTAGTCAAATCTGAGACCTCTTATTTTTTTACCTAATAGCTGCAAAGAAAATCCCCGAATCCTGAAATAACAAGCTCGATCTAAAAAATCAGAGAGAATCTACAGCAGGTTGCAAACTAATACTAAGCAAATCAATCTAATCTATGTGTATAATACCTACAAATTCATGGGAAATCATGGGAAGCAAAGGAGGACCGGATCTGGCTTTTGGAGTTGCCTCATACCTTGTTGCTGGACTTCCTATACGGAGGAATAGAAGCAAGGAGGCCGGCCGAGGAGCTGACCAGCTGAGCAGAAGGCCAGGCAGCAGGCCGAGGACCTGGGCAGAAGGCCGGGCGGCCGGCCGGCCGTGGCGGCGCAGCACGACTAGGTCGATGCTGAAGGAACTGGGGGGCGGTGCTTCTGTTTGCGATGTGTCTTGTGAGAAGTTACGCGAGCGTTTATTTACCGCGAAAACTGAGCGCGCGGTGAGCGAGCGTGCGCGCTTTTTTCCCCGCCAGGATTCTTTCCGAGAGCTTCGACCTCTTAGAAACTTTCCTGTAAAATAGAGAAGGGGAAAATCCATAGGATTGATTCCCAAGGTTTCTATTCCTGTAAATCAAACGATTACCAGAGGAAAAAATCCATAAGATTAGAATCCTATGAAAATCCTATAAAAATCCCATGAATCAAAGGAGCTCTAAGGGGGAAGATTCATTAATTAGGCTCGTGTTCGTGTGTGTGCGCGCGCGTGTGATTGGGGTGATTGAGCCATCCTTGTCACCTCGCCTCTCCCTTTCGTCGACCATACCTACCGTGGTAGGGAAGCGTCGATGATCGGCAGGGAAGCCAATCAATCAGTCGATCGGCTTGGCTCTGCATTGCATTCGCATGCAATCATCGGATGGCATAGGGGTGGCATACGGATACATATATCCCTTGACAAAAAGTAATTTAAGGGTCTCTTTGGATTGAAGGATTTTCATAGGAATATTGGAGGATTCCAATCCATTGGATTTTTTCCTAAAGAAGCCCTTTGGATCAAAGGAACCACACCTCCAAAATTCCTATGGATGCATTCCTACACCTCAATCCTATAGGAATTTCAACATCCACTATAACCTCTTTTTTACACTGATTCGCGTAGGATCGAGGCACTTTTCCTGTGTTTTTCCTGTGTTCCATCCAAATGACCATTCTTGTAGTTTTTCTCTATTTTGTAATCCTCTGTTTTGCATCTACAATCCCGTCAAATTCCTGTGTTTTTTGAATTCCTTTGTTTTCTAATCCTGTGATCCAAAGAAGCCCTAAGTGTTCCGACTATATGTTGACGTGTTGTCCCGACGGTGAGATGAGGCGGAAGAAGCTTGGCTTTCTTCCTCTCGGCTCGACTCGCGCGTCCAGGATAAACGGACGGGGACGTCGCGGTCGAGCATTGGATCGTACTATGGGCTGCGGCAGCGTTCCTTTGCGCTGCGTGGATTTGTCGCCCGTGCTCTAGATTGGCTCTACGTATTTGGCGCCAACGTGCACGCCGCGTATCCCGTGTGCCCGTCTGTTGCCCCGCTTCATCTATGCCTACCAGCTGCGTTTCTCCGACTTTTTGTTCCATTCACCACATGCAATTATTTTCTTTGGTACCGAAATCTGAGGTGGTACTAAAAAAAAAAATTCGTCCACACATAGATATTTTTTTGTGACAGTCCAGCAACAACAAGAGAGCAGAGATAGGAAGTATATTCTGCATGACATCATGGAGATGAGTGCTGGTTTCTCTCGTTTTACCCTGAGCTTTATTGGGAGGGATGCTAATGTTGCGACGCATCTTTCTGCTAAAAGAGCGAGTGAGTCTAGGCGTAGATGCTTAGGCTTAATTATACCCTTCCTTTCCTTGCTGACATTTTACAGCAAGATTGTAATACTCATCTTTGATCAATAATGCTCATTGATTCCCAAAAAAAAAACGCACTGGGAAGTTCACTCAAGGGGCCAGGTCAACTTTTTTTTTCTTTCAACTATAGGCCGTAGAGAGCCAATCACCTACGTGGGCCAAGAGGCTGGAAAACCCCTATTTGAGGCATACTGCGTTAAACAGTCAACGTATCCCATGTACGAGCGATTTTTGGGTCGGCCCATATGTACATACGTACAGCTTTCAGTTCTGGTTTCGAGAACCTTCTACAATGTTCTCAGCCGGTTTACCCGTTAAAGGTTCCTAAACAGGTTTCTTATATTTAATTCTCCTTTTCCTTTTCTCATGTTTATTTATTAAAAAGAATGTTCAGAATTTTTTAAAAAATGTTCATGATTAAAAAAATTCAAAATGTTCTCTTTTTCCAAAACTGTTCACATATTGAAAAATTGGCTCGTGTTTTTCAATTTTGTTTGGGAGTTTCAAAAAATGTTTTTGTTTTATCACATATTCAAAAAATGTTGATGATTTTGAAAAAAATGTTCTCTTTAGCTCGTGTTTGCATTGAATTTTTTTTAGTTTCCAAAAATATTTCCGTTTATGTTTACTAACAAAAATTGTTGGCATTTTCAAAAATTGTTCGGGATTTTATTTTTTTGTTCAGGGGTTTAAAAATTATTCACATTCTAATTTTTTGTTTGGGAGCTTCAAAACATGTTTGAGTTTTTAAAAAATATTCAAAATTTTAAATCTGTTTGTGATTTTTGAAAATGATTGGCTTCGAAAATTAAAAAAATTGTTCGGGGTCTGCCGATGCCGCTTAGCTCTCTAACGTTTATCGCTGCTTTGTATTCATAAAATGGTCATTAGGTAAAGTGGCTAGCTATGTGCACACACGAGCTAAAGGTCTAGTGTTCAGTTCCATTTTGCGCTACATTGACTGTTTGTAGAAAAACACAACAAACAGACGATTTTTGGTCGTGGGCACATGAAAAGAATGGAGTTTTTACAGTACGCTCAGCGTACCGCATGCTGGTTACTACAAAGCATAGCCGGAAAGCTTGGCTGGAAGGACATTCAGACTCCTCCAATTTTGAAGGTGAACAGAAATCCTGGTCTAAACTATGGAAGGTAGATGTGCCTTCAAAGGTCAAAATCTCCTCTGGAGACTAGCCCAACAATTCATCCCAACAGCGGACTTGTTACACCACTGGAAGATGTCTACTGTCGACAGTTGTGGGCTATGTGGAGCTATAGATTCCTGGCAACACTCTTTATTGCACTGTCACGTTGCTCGATCAGTGTGGGCACTGCAAGCCCCTGAACTCTTTCATGTCTTATCCGAAACGACCGAACCTGACTCAAAGCGCTATTTGTTCACCCTTCTGGACGTGCTCCCTCGGCGGAGTTTACCCAGGTGCTGGTAACCCTCTGGCCTATCTGGTTTTCTCGACAGCAAGTATTGCATGAAAATATTTTTCAAAGCCACCACTCACCACTTTGTTATGAAGTACATCCGAGAACTCAACGATTGTAAACCAAAAGAGGTGCAACACACTCCCGCCACCAGATCAACCATCAGGAAACCTAGGTGGATCCGACCACCAGTGAACTTTGCCAAGATAAGGGTTGACGGGGCTGTAAATAGAGCAAATGAGGAACGCGCTTACAGTGCGGTGTGTAGGGACTACGATGGGAATTATCTAGGGTCATCGGTGATCAGATGCGCCAACCTCACTGACCCAGCAACACTTGAGGCACTGGCTTGCCGGGAAGCTCTTGCACTAGCTCAAGACCTATCATTGTCTCATGTTGTTGTTGCCTCAGACAACAAGGGCGTGGTGCATGACATCAATCTTGGTATAGGAGGAATGTATGCACCTATCGTGAAGGAGATCAGAGATACCGTGGAGCTCTTTCAACAATGTACCTTCATCTTCTAAGGCCAGAAAACTAATCAAGAGGCACATGGCCTTGCTAAGCACGCTTTTGGTCTGGAATCGGGGCGCCATGTGTGGCTGATAACCCCCCCCCCCATCTGAATTGTATCCCTATGAACATTAGTAATCAATAAAGCAAGTGTGTTTAGACTCAAAAAATGAGAGGAAAACACAACAAATAGGAGCTCCTATTGGGCTGCATCTTTTTGCGCTACAAATGGGAGTTAATTCCTTTCTGCATCTTTTTTTTCTTTGATTGAGCCGCAGGAAAAAATGCTATATGTTGGGATTCGAACTTAGGATCTCCCCTACCAAACGAAGGCTTCAGCCGACCACTGTGTTACAAGAGAAGGTTTATTAGCCGATTAGTAGTACCCCCTCAGATTCTTTACACCTAATCCCATAAATTTATATACGTTCACGAATTGTCTGAAATATCAGCAAGCCTTCTCTCTCACATCCACCATTCCGCTAGTCTGCAAGGCCAGTTGGTGCGGCTGAGAGCTTTCTGGAGTGAGCGGAGCCTGCTCTCGGCCGGCGGAGCTACATAGATGTCTCTCCCATAATGTTGGGGACAATTTATCGGCGTCATCTGCCTTGTCCCATGTGTTGCCTACCACCAAGGGCTAGTCCATCGCCGTGCTTGTGGCCCGGTGCTATAGATCTTGCTTGAGCTTAGAGAACTATATGTCTGAGCCTTGCCTCGCATCTGTCAGTGGAGCATATGAAGGTGGGCTCGTCGGTAACCTCGTGTGAGGGACATGCGTCGCCTCTGTCATGCGAGAAACTGGAGGTGCTTGAGTCCGTCGTGTCGGTGGTTCCTATGGTTGATGATGTCGATGCAACTGGTGTTTTGGTGCTTACTCCTAGGAGCCTCTTGGTTGATGACAACTCTACACCAATAATACAATGAGTTCTACAATTTCTTGGACAAATGGGCGACTGAGCACCTTGGATCGATCCGGCAAGACAAGTGGCAGCCTCCTGAAGGAGAAACCAGCCAGGAAGAAATCAAAGAGGAACAAAAGCAAGATGGGTGGTGCCACCGGGAAGGCGTATGCGATTTCATGATGGAGGGTGCCGTGTGCCTTTGGTTGTCTAAGTTGTTGTTGCTAGTGTTCTCGTCAAGGGTTCCGATGTGTTGTACAAGTGTCAAGGGTTGATGTTTCACACTTTGTGAGTAGTCCGCTTATGGGTTGTTTGCATTAGTTAATTTATATACAAGGCAAATATTTTGCCATTATTTCAGAAGAAAAACTATACTTTGTAAAAAATGATCACCCTCAGCGATTTGGCCTTGGTTTCATATCTATCCACACTGGGCAGTCGATGTTTACCTAGGGTATGAAGGGCCTCAGTCCATCTATCCCTGAATCCCTTGTTGAAACACATGGTTTAGGGTTTTGCGTGGGTGGTTGACATCCAGCCTCACGTCTCAATATATAGATGATCACAATTACAATTACATACGTATACAAATACGTGTACAAGAACAATATACTAGACCCTACTTTACATGCCCCCTCAATCTGAACTACATACAAGATTCAGATTGGTTCTAAAATGGTCTAGCATCTGTCTAGTAGCGGGTTTAGTAAATACATCCGCTAACTGATCATCTGTAGAAATAAACCTGACTTCCAGTTCACAAGCAGCTACTCGTTCTCTCACAAAATGAAAATCAATCTCAATGTGTTTAGTCAGAGCATGAAACACCGGGTTCGCCGTCAGGTAAGTTGCCCCTAAGTTATAGGACTGCGCTGCCGTGGGACTCCAAGTTCTGTGAGAACTGAGTCTATCCAAATGGCTTCAGCTGCGCCATTGGCCAATGCCTTATACTCTGCCTCGGTGCTTGACCTCGAGAATGTGGGTTGCTTCTTCGAGCTCCAAGATACAAGATTGGGTCCAACAAATATAGCAAAACCACCAGTAGAGCGCCTATCATCAACATAGCCTGCCTAGTCTGCATCGATGAATATACTCACTCCAGTAAATCTGGACTTACGAATCCGTAGTCCCATGTCTAGCGAACCTTTGACATATCTTAGAATACGCTTGACTGCTTCCCAATGATCCTCCGTTGGCTGAGACATGAACTGACACACTTTGTTCACTGCGAAGGAGATATCAAGACGAGTGAGGGTCAAATACTGAAGTGCTCCAACCACACTGCGATACCGAAAGGAGTCATCTCTACCCAGTAGTGCACCACTATGACGTGAGAGACTCTCGGATGTAGCAAGCGGAGTGGAAATGGCCTTGCAGTTCTCCATGTTGACGCGATGAAGAAGATCCAAAGCATACTTTTTTTGCGTCAAGGTCATGCCCCCTGAATAAAAGGACGCTTCCAAACCAAGGAAGTACTGGAGGCGACCCAAATCTTTGATGGGAAATCTAGCAGCTAACGACTGCACAAGACGATCCACCACGGCGGGGGTAGAGCCAGCAATCACAATATCATCAACGTACACCAGCATGTATATCTGTATAACACCTTGAGAGAAGATGAACAGAGATATATCTGATCGGGAGGCAACAAAACCGAGCTGCGAAAGGCGCTGACTCAAACGAGCATACCAGGCATGGGGCGACTGCTTGAGACCATAAATAGACCGCTGAAGTTTGCAGACATGAGAGGGATACGTGGCATCCTCGAACCCGGGTGGCTGCTGCATATACACATCTTCGACCAAGAACCCATGTAAAAAGGCATTGCTCACATCAATCTATCGGAGGCTCCAACCACGAGACACAACAAGAGACAGAACCAAGCGAACTGTGGCAGGCTTCACTACCGGGCTAAATGTATCTCCATAGTCAATCCCATGCTGTTGAGTGAAACCGCGAGCAACAAGACGAGCTTTGTGCTTATCAACAGACCCATCCGGACGATGCTTGGTTTTGAAAATCCACTTGCAGCTCACAATATTAACACCAGGTGGCCGAGGCACCAAGACCCAGCTGTTAGTGTGACGGAGAGCAGCAAACTCCTCGGACATGGTGGCACGCCAGCCAGGTTCACCCAAAGCATCAAGATGGGAAACTGGTGCGGCGGAGAAGGCACGACGGCGAGAGTCATACCCAACCGTGCCATCAGTGTAAGTGAGGGAGTCCTGGATTAGGGGGTATCCGGACAGCCGGATTATATCCTTTGGCCGGACTGTTGGACTATGAAGATACAAGATTGAAGACTTTGTCCCGTGTCCGGACGGGACTCTCCTTGGCGTGGAAGGCAAGCTTGGCAATACGGATATGTAGATCTCCTTCCTTGTAATCGACTCTGTGTAACCCTAGCCCCCTCCGGTGTCTATATAAACCGGAGGGTTTAGTCCGTAGGACCAACAACAACAACCATACCATAGGCTAGCTTCTAGGGTTTAACCTCTTCGATCTTGTGGTAGATCAACTCTTGTACTACTCATATTATCAAGAACAATCAAGCAGTACATAGGGTATTACCTCCATCAGGAGGGCCCGAACCTGGGTAAACATCGTGTCCCCTGCCTCCTGTTACCATCTGCCTAGACGCACAGTTCGGGACCCCCTATCCGAGATCCGCCGGTTTTGACACCGACATTGGTGCTTTCATTGAGAGTTCCTCTGTGTCGTCATCGTTAGGCTGGATGGCTCCTTCAATCATCAATAGCGATGCAGTCCGGGGTGAGACTTTTCTCCCCGGACAGATCTTCGTATTCGGTGGCTTCGCATTGCGGGCCAACTCGCTTGGCCATCTGGAGCAGATCGAGAGTTATGCCCCTGGCCACCAGGTCAGGTTTGGAAGCTTAAACTACACGGCCGACATCCGCGGAGACTTGATCTTCAGCGGATTCGAGCCCCTGCCGAGTGCGCGGCACGGTCACGATGAGCATGATTTAGCTCTACCATCGGACAGTGTTCAGGAGACCGCACCGGCAACCGCTCCGAACCTCAATTCGGAGCCAATTGCGCCATCCATGGACGGGTGGATAGACCCCGCCACAGAGACCGCATTATCAGCGGCGATCGGGCCGAGTATTGACCTTACCCTTCACGAGAGCCGTGACGCCAAACTGCTGGATTCTTCCCCAGCCACGGACTCCGAACCGCCTGCGCTCATGCCTATCGAATCCGACTGGGCGCCGATCATGGAGTTCACCTCCGCGGATATCTTTCAGCACTCGCCCTTCGGCGACATACTGAACTCATTAAGGTCTCTCTCCTTGTCAGGAGAGTCCTGGCCGAACCATGTCCGGCAGGATTGGGATGCGGATGACGAAGAAATTCGCCGCCCACCGACCACCCACTTAGTAGCCACTGTCGACAATTTGACCGACATGCTCGACTTCAACTCCGAAGACATCGACGGTATGGACGACGATGCAGGAGACGAACAAGAACCACTGCCCACAGGGCACTGGACA
>NC_041380.1:561722925-561724320 GCF_002162155.2 Triticum dicoccoides | reverse complement strand
GGCAATGGTGACGGGACAACAGAGGATGACCCCTCCAAGAAGCAACCCAAGCGCCGATATCAGCGGCGCCGCTCTAAGTCTTGCCAAGGCAAAAGCGATGATACCGGCGCAGGAGATAATAGCACTCCGGACAGTGCCGAAGATGACGACAATCTCCTCCAACAAGATTTAGAGCAGGAGGATGGAGAAGCCAACCCTCCCGAGAGAGCGGCAGATGGAGAGGCGGAGGATGATAACTACATGCCTCCCTCCGAAGACGAGGCAAGCCTCGACGATGACGAATTTGTCGTGCCTGAGGATCCCGTCGAGTAAGAGCGCTTCAAGCGCCGGCTTATAGCCACGGCAAATAGCCTTAAGAAAAAGCAACAACAGCTTCGAGCTGATCAAGATTTGCTAGCTGACAGATGGACTGAAGTCCTTGCGGCCGAGGAATATGAACTCGAACGCCCCTCCAAGAGTTACCCAAAGCGCAGGTTGCTACCCCGACAGGAGGAGGAAGCATTAAAACCTACATCTCCAGTGTATGGCGCGGCTGATCGGCCACCTCATGGCCGCGACAGAGAGGCATTTCAGCCAAAAGCTCAGCCCGCACCCTGACGCCACTCAAATAAAAATGTCAAGGCCCGGGGAAACACGCTAGACCCGCGAGTCGTATTGGAGGACAAAGCAAAACACGCAACATCGATCTACGGATCACGAGGGCGCGCCACTATGCGAGACGATAACCGTCACGCCGGATACAGTAAAAGTAAATCCGGCCGGGCCGAACACAGCGGACAAGACTTATTTGAGCTGCGTCGCGATATAGCCCAGTACAGAGGCGCCGCACACCCCGTATGCTTCACAGACGAAGTAATGGATCACCAAATCGCAGAGGGTTTCAAACCCGTAAATATCGAATCATACGACGGTACAACAGATCCCGCGGTATGGATCGATGTGACGCCCGGATAGTTACACTACAGTAATTCCCTATTAACGATGCCATGTCACCACGATTACTCTTGTTAACCTCTAGATGCATCAAATCCCGTTCGAATTCAAATTCAAAATCAAGCAAATAATAAAAGTTTTCAATTGTCAAAAATTAAATGTTCTAAGGTTGACCAATAAATCCTAAGTAATTATGGTGGTGAAACCACATTTTTATAATATGATTAGATGCACTAAATAAACTAAAACAACGATAAAACAATTATCTAAAATGATTTTAAAATAATAAACACATGCAAAACACTTTATTTAAGGTGCCAGAATATTTGGGGCTGTGACCTATTTAATAACACCAAATTAGTTGTCGCTTTTAAATTTTATAAAACTAAAATAAAAGAAAACTGAAAAGAAATAGAAGAAAAAAAAGAAGAAAAGGAAACAGAAAAAAAGGGAAAGAACCCC
>NC_041380.1:561713899-561722214 GCF_002162155.2 Triticum dicoccoides | reverse complement strand
CCTCCCCCTCGTCTCCCTCACCCGCCGCCACCACACAACACACACACACAAGCACGCACGCACGCATCGTGCCGGGGAGAGGATCTCCCCGCGCCCGATCCCCTCGCGTGCATCGGCGCCTTCGCCTCGCCGTCCTCCTCGTCGCCGCCTCTCCGGCTCGCCTTCCCCCTCGCCCCTCTTCCCCGACCCGATCTGGATCGGGAAGGGGCAACAAGCCCGACGCCCTTGGACATCGGCGCCGTCGCTGTGTGCCGCACCGCCACCGCCCGGAGACCTCGCCGCCTCGACCTCTCCCCCGTAGTCGACCCCGCCACCATCGCCGACCCGTCCTCGTCCTCCCCGAACGGCCTCCACGAGCTCGCGCCGCCGACTCGCCGGACTGCCTCCCCGTCGCCCTCGCGTCCCCGTCGTCCTCCCCACGCCCCACTGCCAAGACCCCACGGCCCCGTGGTGAGGCCCCGACATATCCTCCTCCCACTGTCTCTGTACGCACGCGCACGCGCTCGCGACCACCGCCGCTGTTGGCATCGCCGTCGGCCACCGCGAGCCATCCTCTCCTCGTCCGGCCACTGCACGCCCGTGCCGTCCCGTGCCCGTGCACGCACCGTGGCCGCACCCTGCTCCCTACGCACGGCGTGCCCGCTGCGAGGCCGAGCCCCGCGCTGCTCCGCTCAACGCCGGCACCCCTGCAGCCCACCTCCAGTAACCCCCACGGCCACCATCTGGTGCCCGTCGTCGCGATGCGCCTGCCGAGCCCACCCACAGCTCCAGCCGTCGCCGGAGATGGCCGGCCGACGAGCTCTGCCGCCCCTGTTTAGCGTCGGCGGTTAGACGCCGTAAAATGCTGACGTGGCCACGTGGTTAAGCCACTAATGGCCCTAATTAATCTAACCCTAGCCCTATGACAAACGGGGCCCGTGCCCCAGAATGTTTTATAAAAAAAAGGGAATTAAAATAAATAAATAAGTAAACAGATAGATAAAATTAAATATTAATTAATTAATTAACTAAATAATTAACTTAACTAATTCTGTTTAAAGTAACTAATTAAGATTAATTAACCTAATTAACTAATTAACTTAATTAACTGAAACAGTCAATGACATGCGGGACCCACATGTCAGCTTGACCCAGTCAACACCTCTGTTGACTGATGATGTCATGCTGACATCATGCTGATGCAATAATGCCATTTTCGGATTAAATTAATAATAATAATTTATAAGTTGATTAAATCTTTAAAAATGAATATAAAATAAACCGTAACTCGGATGAAAATACTTTGTACATGAAAGTTGCTCAGAACAACGAGACGAATCCAGATACGCAGCCTGTTCGTCCGCCACGCGTCCCTAGCATAGTGAACCTGCAACATTTCACCTCCGGTTCGTCTGTCCGAAAACGCGAAACACTGGGGATACTTTCCCGGATGTTTCCCCCTTCACCGGTATCGCCTGTCCCTACGTTAGGACACCCCTAGCACAACGTATTGCCGCGTCTTGCTTTGTGTTACATTTGATTGCTCTGTTATTTATTGTGTTCCCCCTCCATTACTCCTTTCCGGTAGACTCCGAGACCGATGCTGATGCCCCTGTGGTCGACTACGTCATCGACGACCCCTCCTTGTCTGAGCAACCAGGCAAGCCCCCCCTTTGATCACCAGATATCGCCTACTCTTCTCTATACTGCTTGCATTAGAGTAGTGTAGCATGTTACTGCTTTCCGTTAATCCTATTCTGATGCATAGCCTGTCATTGCTGCTACAGTCATTGATACCTTAACCGCAATCCTAAATGCTTAGTATAGGATGCTAGTGTTCCATCAGTGGCCCTACAGTCTTGTCCGTCTGCCATGCTATACTACTGGGCTGTGATCACTTTGGGAGGTGATCACGGGCGTATACTATATACTTTACACAGTTACATTACCTGTGATACTGTTCGGAGATGGGGGCTGAAGGGGCAGGTGGCTCCATCCCGGTAGAGGTGGGCCTGGGTTCCCGACGGCCCCCGACTATTACTTTGTGGCGGAGCGGCAGGGCAGGTTGAGACCACCTAGGAGACAGGTGGGCCTGGCCCTGTTCGGCGTTCGCGGATACTTAACACGCTTAACGAGATCTTGGTATTTGATCTGAGTCGGCTACGAGCCTATACGCACTAACCATCTACGCGGGAGTAGTTATGGGTATCCCGGCGTCGTGGTATCAGCCGAAGCCTTCTTGACGTCAGCGACTGAGTGGCGCGCGCCGGGTTGGACTGCGTTAACGCAACTTCCTTTGTAATGGAGGTTGCCAGGTCTGCTCACCGGCCGCGTACGCAACGTGCAGGTGTGCAATGGGCGATGGGCCCAGACCCCTGCGCGCATAGGATTTAGACCGGCGTGCTGACCTCTCTGTTGTGCCTAGGTGGGGCTGCGACGTGTTGATCTTCCGAGGCCGGGCATGACCCAGGAAAGTGTGTCCGGCCAAATGGGATCGAGCGTGTTGGGTTATGTGGTGCACCCCTGCAGGGAAGTTAATCTATTCGAATAGCCGTGATCTTCGGTAACAGGACGACTTGGAGTTGTACCTTGACCTTATGACAACTAGAACCGGATACTTAATAAAACACACCCTTCCAAGTTCCACAGACAACCCGGTGATCGCTTTTCCACAGGGCGACGAGGGGAGGATCGCCAGGTAGGATTATGCTACTGGAGATGATACTTGGAGTTGCTACTTGGAGATGCTACTTGGAGGACTTCAATCTACTCTCTTCTACATGCTGCAAGACGGAGGCTGCCAGAAGCGTAGTCTTCGACAGGATTAGCTATCCCCCTCTTATTCTGGCATTCTGCAGTTCAGTCCACTGATATGGCCTCCTTACACATATACCCATGCATATGTAGTTTAGTTCCTTGCTTGCGAGTACTTTGGATGAGTACTCACGGTTGCTTTCTCCCCCCTTTTCCCCCCTTTTCCTTTCTTTCTGGTTGTCGCAACCAGATGCTGGAGTCCAGGAGCCAGACGCCACCGTCGACGACGACCCCTACTACACCGGAGGTGCCTACTACTACGTGCAGCCCGCTGACGACGTCCAGGAGTAGTTAGGAGGATCCTAGGCAGGAGGCCTGCGCCTCTTTCGATCTGTATCCCAGTTTGTGCTAGCCTTCTTAAGGCAAACTTGTTTAACTTATGTCTGTACTCAGATATTGTTGCTTCCGCTGACTCGTCTATGATCGAGCACTTGTATTCGAGCCCTCGAGGCCCCTGGCTTGTATTATGATGCTTGTATGACTTATTTTATTTGTAGAGTTGTGTTGTGATATCTTCCCGTGAGTCCCTGATCTTGATCGTACACATTTGCGTGTATGATTAGTGTACGATTAAACCGGGGGTGTCACAAGTTGGTATCAGAGCCAACTGCCTATAGGAATCCCCTTTCCAACTCCTTGGCCGAAGTTGAGTCTAGCCATTGCAAAACTTTTAACTTGGCTGTGTGCCTTACGGGCCCACGTCGCCATTGGGTGGTATTAGGATCTTTTATTCCTCGACCTATACTCTAGGACTCTTATTTCTCTTCTATTCGGGTTAAATGATTTTTGCTAAATCTAACATTAGGATCTCGTTATCACTTTCACCCGGAGAGCCCCTTATTAATGATGATCGTCTGCGGCACGTGAAGACCCTGAAGATACTCTCTGTTGTTAACCCGAGAACTTATGTTCATCGCATTTACAATTCCCCTTCCACCGTCAACCCTTATGGATAACTACTTGCAGTTGTTATTCTTACATTCATCCCCAGTTGGTCTTGTTATTACCAGATACCTCGAAACACTCATCGTTGTCTCGATAATCCTTTGAGCTTATCGCCTTGTTGTTCCTTGTCACCTGAATACCCCTATGGAAAATTCTCGCACTTATCGAGTATCCACTCATCCCCCAGTTGTTCATGTGTTTCACAATGGTCTTCGAAATACTATTTGATCCTCCAAAAATCCTTAATAGCTTATTGCTCTGCAATACTTGTCTGCTTGCATTATGGATGCTTTCCATATGTCTGGCAATATTCGTTAGTATCCTTAGGCATCGTCATTTTGATCCTATTGATTCAGCATGTGTGCGAATGCACACAATCATCTATCAACCCTTCTAAATTATCCTTCCGGCTTAGACATCAATTTTGAACATGAGCTGGTTCTCGACCAAACTATTTGTCGTCAGTTGTGCCTCTGGTATATCCAACTTATCCATCCTTGATCAGAGCGACTGCTTCTGATCCTTTGTTTTGGAAATCGAAATTCCTTTATTATCTAAGCATCGAATCATTCCGATGTTCTATAATATGATGCCCCTGCATTCTTCTTCCTCTGGTTGAGTACCGGTGCTCACCTCAGATCCCTTGTGGACCATCGGTTCCTTTGTTGGATTTTATCCGACAGTGTCCTTCATATTGAATAACCTTGAGAGCCTTTCCATGGGTATATAATGCCTTGGTAAATTGTATCATCTGCTTTTGAACAATGCTCTACTTTCGAGCTTGTATTATTTACCCCGAAGTTGTGGTATATGTTCGTAAGACGCCCTGATGGGTTGAACCTATGCCTTCCTTACTATGTGTGAACTCGGAAGTTCTCACGGGTCATACTCATCTGGTATTTCACCAGGTATAACTTTCAACACTAATGCCATTATCGAAACGAGAAGTGAATGTAAGGTTATGCTTTGGAGAAGTGGGAGTCGACCTCGAACCTTGTGTTCATGCCCATGGACGCGATGTATATCCTATCATGGAAGCTTCTTGTAATAATAACTATTTCCTTGATAACTAACATATGGTATCTGTGAATTGATCCCTTGCAACCGTGGTTCCGACCATGATTGTTCTTCCTTGATTCCATTTCTCGGACAAGTTAAAACAATTGTCTTCTATGGATTAATACACCCGTCCAATCTTTACTTTGATCTTGTGTCGAGTATTACCCCCTGGTATCTCAAGATTATCATGGAACTGCATAACTTCTTATGAGTTCTTCATCAAGTGTTACCTTTCCACTGATTCCAATTTTTCACGGGCTCTGAGTTATTATACACTCAAAGACACCGATAACTGAATCGAGTTCGCATTGCGATTCAACAAGTATTTGAACCCATCACTGCTTACAAATTTATTAATCCTTCAAGTCATTCCTAGCCTGATCGGCTATATCATTATCGAGCTAATTTTAACTGTGCTACCCGGTCCTTCTTCCCGGAGCACAATTTTCGACGATGAACTAACCTTACGTCGATCATCATCGTCATATCATTTCGCCTTGAACAACAAGCTTGGTTTCGAGTTTGTGTCGTACCCTTGGTTCCAATAACCTTTCACTTTATCATTACTTTGACTTGATGTCATCACCGATCGATTACATCTTCATGAACTCTCGCGACAAATGTGTCATGAATATCATCAACATTCTGAGCTCTTCCAAGAGATCTATTGAAATCATGATGAGAAATACCATCCTTGCCCTCGATGATTGGTGTTATCAGCGACAACATTATTGCATTCCCTCCAACACAAAACTTGTTCCTGTATTGTGTTGTACCTTGAGTTACTTGCTATCCAACTTATGTTATATTCTACCGCGGAGTATTACCATCTTTGATGTTAAGAATGTTGTGAGGATTGCTCCACCTCTTAAGAATTCTTGCTGTAATGATACTTCTCACCCTCACCATTCTTTCTTGGTCCTCGTGTTGATTCCAACCGGGGTACCCACAAGTGAACGGTGTTGTTTGGATTATGCACTTCTAGCAACCCTATTGCTTTGAAGTTAATGATCGATAGTTCATTCTAAGTCCTTCGCTAATTGAATCACCATTCTGACATTGGTCGTGCAACCCAATCCACATTTCGGGCGCACCTTTCAACCAATGTTTAATTGTGTATGTTTTCCTCGAGCATACTTCCTTATATCATTTGATCTGACAAATGTTATCTCCTTGTTCACCTAATGGTGGAAATCCATCTTTTGGGAATATCGGTGAATTGCCGTTGAGTTCACCAGACACCTCCTTGTCCTCTCCTTGGTTTAATGATGAACTATTGTTTCAGGAACCCGCTCCCATAGTTCATTTCCCGAGAATCTTACAATGTCATTTCGTCGATATGTGCCGCAGCTTTTCTTCTCGGACATCCTGAGTCTGAGGTATCCTGACACCAATCGGATCTGAATCTCGGTCAGATATGATGGTTGGGACATTTTCCAAGAGTTATGATGTTGATCCTTTGATGACCGGGTAACATGATGTCATGCCTAGCACCCCCCCCCCTCGGCTGGAGGACCTATCACTATAGATTCCTTTTCAGCAAGGTTATCCGTTCATCCATGGGGAAATTGTAAGACTTATTCTACAAGGTATTCCTGATGGATCCTTCGTGTTTCCAAAGTTTGATCTTCACCTGAAGACCATGTCAATTCTATCTCGAAGCATGTCTATGGTACTCCGATGTTTCAACAAGAACATTTGAAGCCCAATGCTAAACGTTTCTTGCTCAATTATCCAAACACCGCTGTATGGATAATGTCATGAAAATTTCTCTCACCTCACCTAGAGGCTTTTCTACTTAATATCATGTCATGGTTATCATGTTCTGCTTGTCCTTGGTAAGGATATACCCCTGAAATAGGTGTATAAACATATTTTCCATTCCATTGTTCTATTTGATCTGATGATCACCTTTTCCTTTCCATTGTTTTGTTTAACCTTTCTTGTGATCTATATGATCGAAGCAGTAATGTTCTCCTGCTTATGTAAACACCTCGGTGTACAACTCTGTCAGCAAGACCCTGTTACTATTGTTGAAAACATTCCGGTAACCACCGATGGACGAGAACTTTGCCTATTGGCCCGCCTCGTTCAACAAGCAGGAAAATGGTTCTCTTCGTCCCTCGCCCTTGGTATCGATGTTGTTGCCGACATATCTGACAGGCTACCCTTTGACACACCTTACTATCATGACCGTGCAAAATGTCGGCCCCCTTCCTACTTTCAACCACATGGTGGGCCCATAACCCACAGTTCCACAGGATCGAAACCTGACTCTCCTGCACCCCTGTTACTAAAGCTAATCCTCACGCTTGGCTTTGTATGAAAGATCACGAGCCACCTTCCTAGTGATCTATTCTGGTATCAGACGCAATGCTTATTCCCGTTGCTCTG
This sequence comes from Triticum dicoccoides, assembly GCF_002162155.2. Lineage (NCBI taxonomy): Eukaryota > Viridiplantae > Streptophyta > Magnoliopsida > Poales > Poaceae > Triticum > Triticum dicoccoides. The sequence continues at coordinate 561,715,023 of NC_041380.1, read as the reverse complement.
AACCCCCTTCACACTCTGTTTTAGGCAACGAACGATTGCCTACCCGCTTGAAACTTCTCATGGTACCTCCTTACTTGCTCTCAATATTTTCTTAAGTTTTAGTTCGAGAGTTACTTTTCGCCACCTTCCCCGATGTTAGCTACCAGGTTGCAATCTTGTAGAGGTCTGACCTTTTGAAGCTACCCCTTACCCTTTTCGTAAGTACGATGGAGATCCCGAAGAAAGGACGTCGACTTCATCATGATGACCTGCAACAGAGAAATTAAGACATCAACGTAGTGGATCTACCTCTTCGAGAAGAGTAACCAAGACCAAGAAGGATCGTTAGAATTTCGTAACCTAGTCTTTCCCCTTACTCCCCTCTTAAATCTCGGGACGAGATTTCTTGTAGTGGAGGAGATTTGTGACGCCCGGATAGTTACACTACAGTAATTCCCTATTAACGATGCCACGTCACCACGATTACTGTTGTTAACCTCTAGATGCATCAAATCCCGTTCGAATTCAAATTCAAAATCAAGCAAATAATAAAAGTTTTCAATTGTCAAAAATTAAATGTTCTAAGGTTGACCAATAAATCCTAAGTAATTATGGTGGTGAAACCACATTTTTATAATATGATTAGATGCACTAAATAAACTAAAACAACGATAAAACAATTATCTAAAATGATTTTAAAATAATAAGCACATGCAAAACACTTTATTTAAGGTGCCAGAATATTTGGGGCTATGACCTATTTAATAACACCAAATTAGTTGTCGCTTTTAAATTTTATAAAACTAAAATAAAAGAAAACTGAAAAGAAATAGAATAAAAACAAGAAGAAAAGGAAACAGAAAAAAAAGGGAAAGAACCCCCCCCCACTGGGCCACAGCCCAGCTGGCCTCTGGGCCAACCAGGCCGGCCCAGCCGGTGCCTATAGCCCCCTGGGGCGACCGAAACCTAGCGACCCCCCTCCCCACTTTCCCCTCACGATCCCCACCTCCCCCTCGTCTCCCTCACCCGCCGCCACCACACAACACACACACACAAGCACGCACGCACGCATCGTGCCGGGGAGAGGATCTCCCCACGCCCGATCCCCTCACGTGCATCGGCGCCTTCGCCTCGCCGTCCTCCTC